>NC_064818.1:71921503-71980411 GCF_023721935.1 Panthera uncia | reverse complement strand
ATGAATGGATGATGAATGGATGATGGATGGATGGATGGATGGATGGAAAACAGATATGGTTCCTGCCCCCGTGGAGTTTTTAGTTTTGTGAAGAAGACTATGAATTTAAGAGTCATGAACAAAAATGAATGTAAAACTGCAATTGTGTCAAATGCCAGAAAGAAGAAAAAGGCAGCTTCCGTGAAGAATCTAACAAACGACTTTGGCTTGATCTGGAGGGGTGGGGCCCTTACTTTGAGGAAGTACTTCCCTCTTTCTAACAATAATTGCGCAGATATGATAGACCATGGTGGGGTTGCAAAACAAGATTGAAAAT
Source organism: Panthera uncia (assembly GCF_023721935.1). Lineage (NCBI taxonomy): Eukaryota > Metazoa > Chordata > Mammalia > Carnivora > Felidae > Panthera > Panthera uncia. The sequence continues at coordinate 71,980,095 of NC_064818.1, read as the reverse complement.
ATAACTTTAGCCAAATGGTACCAGCTGGGGAGAGAGTTTTTTCTGACTTAAACAGAACTTCTGAGAACTTAGGAACCAACTGACTATCTCCTCTTCTCCTAGTGCCCTATCAGTGCAGCCTAGGAAAGAGAGAAGAGCACTGAAAATGGTGTCCCCCTCCTTGGTTCAAATCCTTGCTTTGCTACCTCTCACCTGTGTAACCTTGGGGTACGTCACCCTCCTCAGCCTCAGTTTCACCATCAGTGGAATGGGAACGATAGTTGTAACAGTGTTTTCTAACACAAGTCAGTAGGAACTTAATAAATATCTACTGTTTTTATGATTAGTGGTCAACTATCCTCACAAAAGAATTCTCACCGGTGCCAATTGTCCATTCACTCAAAAAAGTAACTATTGGCCGTGCTGGATGCACTGAGGCCACAAAGACAACTCTGGTGTGATTTTTGCCTCCACACATATACAATAATAGAGTAAGGGAGATCCATGGGCAGTCATGGGCAGAGCAGATATCTCTACTTGGGGGGTAGAAAGAGTTCAGAGGGGAATTCATAAAGGGGCCAGAGTACTGTAGCAGAGGGAATCCCGGAGGGCTTCTTGGAGGAGGTGAATCAGAACTCACTAACTTTAGTCCACAAAGAAGCACCTGGAGCAGGTAGAGGGAAATGTGGCAAGTCAAACACTCCATCTTCAAAGCTCTGCCAGGAAGTGACCCGCGTCCCTTCTGTCCCCAGCCCGCTGGCCAAAGCAAGTCGCTTGTTCATGCCCAACTTCAACGGGGGTGGAAAGACAACCCAACCTTGTGCTTAGAAGGAAGGGAACGGACTGCAGGTGAACAGCCCCAATGACCATCACGTTATTGTCCCCGAAAAACGCCAGCTCTGTGCCCACTGCTGGGCTAGCAGCCCTGGATGTCAGGAGTTGGGGGGCCTGGTGGAGCAGGAGACCGTGTGCATAAAGGAGGGGACCCAGGCTCTGTCCTCAGGGCTCACAGAGCCCGCTCCCTCTCTCTTGACCTCCGGCCTGCATGCCTGCTGCTGTATCTGCCTGGACCCCTCCCCTCATCCCTTGAAGCCCCGACTCTAATTCATTCTGCGGGTCTCAAGTCAAATCTTACGCTGTCAGAACTCCCTTAGCTGCCCCCTCACAACTATCCAAACGGGGATCCCCACTTTTATTCTGTCAATCCCCTCCATTCTTTTCCATCATAGGACAGATCCCCATTTGTCATCATACATTTATTGTTGCGCAGGATTTTCTTGGCAGCCCTCCCCCCCACCCCCCTACCAGGCTAGAAGCCCCATGAAAGCTGAGATCACATCTGTGTTTTCATAGCCGCATCCTTGGCACCTAGCACAGGGTTGCACACAGAGTAAGTACATACTTATCAAAAGAATTAACATATTAGGAAGGCAAGAAACACATGGAACGACCAGAAAGGAAATTAAGAGGATATAATAATCCCCTCATATTTGTATCATGCTTTTCATTCACACTGCCTTTTGCCAAGCACGAAGGGAGGTGAACCCGGACCTCAATTTTCTCATTCCGTACCCCTCTCTCTCATAACTGTGCTGCTGCCCCAACATCCCTGATACCAGAACGAGGATTTTTATCCTCAGCTTAGAGATGGGAGGTCTCAGAGAGGGACAGTGACCTGCTTTAGGTCACCTGGGTAGTATTGATTTGAGATCCTAAGCTTTGTCCTCTTCATAGACCTTCCAAACACAGGCTCTCACCAAATGCTCACAACTTGGGCTGGTTGGTTAAATGCAGCCACTGCTAAGTTTGGATCCGGAGATCAACCAGAACGACTACGGAATATTGCAAATGAATTGAGTTCATGAACTTGGTTGATTTTTTGTTTTTTGTTTTTTTTTTTTAATTTTTTTTTTAACATTTTTATTTATTTTTGAGACAGAGAGAGACAGAGCATGAACGGGGGGAGGGCCAGAGAGAGAGGGAGACACAGAATCGGAAGCAGGCTCCAGGCTCTGAGCTGTCAGCACAGAGCCTGACGCGGGGCTCGAACTCACGGACCGCGAGATTGCGACCCGAGCGAAGTCGGACGCTCAACCGACTGAGCCACCCAGGTGCCCCTGATTTTTTGTTTTTTCAGCAGACTTCCATGTCTTCCTCTGGGGGAAGGGGGGAACAAAGTGTAACATTGGAAAAGGGCACGGGTGGGGAGGGGGGGTTCTGGAAGGAAAGGTCCTGAGAGCTTAGGGTTTGCTCCGCAGCTCTGCCTTACGGTTTTATCTTTTCTTCGTCGTCGAATTTGGCCAGTTTTGCGTCTTCGCCAAGGCTGGCAAGTCAAGCTCACCTTGATGGTGGCTTTAAGGATCTGGAGAAGAGCGCAGAAGAAGGGCATGAGGAAGCCCTGCCCTTGAGGAGTCCCCAGCCCTGGTGGGAAGGAAAAGCTCTTATAACGCAAAGTCAGCCCCAGGCGCTGCTCAGAACCTGCTGGTGGACCCCGAGAGCCAAAGGGAGGCGCCCCTCTCACTCTGGGGACAAGTCTGAGTCTAAGCCTTACGGTCTGCCTCAGCCTTGAGATCCAATGCCTGGTGAGCAATGGAAACTCAACTCAAATTGGCTCGAGGGGGAAATACAAGGGAAATTGTGTCTTATGTCATTGAAAAATCCCGGAGTAAGGCTTGATCCAGCTCCTCCAGACCCTGCCTCTCCTCCTCAGCTCTGTTTGCTCTGTTTGCAAGGCCTTCTGCCTGTGGTGCCCCCGCCGCACCTCCCACGTTCAAGTCCACTGCGAGAGAAACGCGGCTTTCTAGAACCTCCCCGGACGCAGCGCCACGATGTGCTCTGACTCCTTCTGATTGGGCCTCAGAGAGGCCAAAGGAATGTGAGGCTCTGATTGGCCAGTCGTGGTCACGTGGTCACCGCAGCTCGGTGTTGGAACCAACTCCCACCCACCCCCACCCCTACCCCTCCGTGTGAACAGAGAGCCAAGGAGCGAGGCTTCTGCGCGGAGCTTTGGAGGCTCTGATCCGAAGAATGGGAACTAGCTGGCAGATGTTCACCAGGGAGAGCTGTGATTATTATTCCTGTCTCAAAAATGAGAAAATTGAGGTCCAGAGAGTTTAAGCAACTTCCCCTAAGTCACGGAGATTTGGGGAAAATAGTCTGCATTGTTTAACCATCGTGCTCCAAATAGTACCCGTGAGGCTGGGTCACCTGCTGCTATGTCCTGAAAACTCACCATTTCTGTCTGCATTTTTGGGAGACAGGTTCTAAGAAGGATGTTTGTAATTGGGTAGGCTTTAGTCTGAACAACTACGCCATCTGCCCTGTGGGCTAAAGAAAGCCCCACATCCTTCTCCGTGAATAGAGCTCGGAGTCGTCCTCCCTCTACCCCCCCCCCCCCCCCCCTTTTTTTTTTTTTTTTTTTTTTTTTTGCTTTTTACTTTTACTGGGTTGGAATTGAAACATCGTTGTAGCAACTATTAGTTTCCAGGAAAAATTGTAATTGCTCCTAGATGCGCTCACTGGTTTCAAGAGCGCTTTAACCTTTAACTTTCTCAGTACAAAAGGAGGCTTGCTGTGCAGTGAATCTAACAAGACCATCATTTATCGCTGGCAGAGTTCATTAGTCAATCGTAACAGTTTAATTATTAGCATTTTAATGCATGAGCGTTTAACTAGATGGAACAACAAGCTTTGGCGTACAGAACAAGACTTCTTAAAGGGAGCTGAATTAACCCACACAATTGTTTGTATTGTGGCGTGTTATTAAAACGAGATGATTAAAATTCAAGAAACAAATAGTTCCATATATTTAGCCAACAAACCAGCATTTGGCTTCACGGTATTGAGAGCAGGCTTTCTTTTTGAGCTTGAATTTTGAATTTTGAAATCTTTGTTTTCTTTTTCCTGCCCCAAATTATAAGCTAAAATGATATCAAGAAGATTCACTTTGGTCCACTGATTGTGATGGGGGGCTTTAGTAAAGAAATGGATGGGAATGCGAGCTGGTGAAGCGGCTCTGGAAAACAGTATGGAGGTTCCTCAAAAAAACTAAAAATAGAACCATCCTATGACCCAGCAATGGCAGTACTAGGCATTGATCCAAGGGATACAGGTGTGCTGTTTCGAAGGGACACATGCACCCCCATGTTTATAGCAGCACTATTGACAATAGCCAAAGGATGGAAAGAGCCCAAATGTCCATCGATGGATGAATGGATAAAGAAGATGTGGTATATATATACAATGGAGTATTACTCGGCAATCAAAAAGAATGAAATCTTGCCATTTGCAGCTACGTGGATGGAACTAGAAGGTGTTATGCTAAGTGAAATTAGTCAGTCAGAGAAAGACAAAAATCATATGACTTCAGGCATATGAGGACTTTCAGAGACAAAACAGATGAACATAAGGGGAGGGAAACAAAAAGAATATAAAAACAGGGAGGGGGACAAAACAGAAGAGACTCATACATATGGAGAACAAACTGAGGGTTTCTGGAGGGGGTGTGGGAGGGGGGAGGGGCTAAATGGGGAAGGGGCACTAAGGAATCTACTCCTGAAAACATTGTTGCACTCCATGCTACCTAACTTGGATGTAAATTTTAGAAAAGAAAAAAGAAAGTTAAAAAGAAAAAGAAAAAAAATGGAGACCCAAAGGAGAAAGCCTATGAATGGTCTCGAGTGGCCCAATCTGGGAGACCTACTACTGTTATGGGTCCACGGCCCCAATTCTGGCTTCATGAAAGAATCATCTGGAGGGTTCTTTAAACTTCACCTCCAGAGAATCTGGTGCTCTGATGGTGCAGAGTGGTTTCTTGAGTTTTTGTGGGTTTTTTAAAAGTTTATTTATTTATTTGAGAGAGAGAGAGAGAGAGAGAGAGTGAGTGAACAGAGGAGAGGCAGAGAGAGAGGAAGTGAGGGCATCCCAAATAGGCTCCTTGCTGCCAGTGCAGGGCCGGACGTGGGACCGTAACTCACGAACCATGAGATCCTGACCTGAGCCAAAACCAAGAGTTGGATGCTTAACTGACTGGGCCCCCCAGCCCCCCCACACTGAGCCAGCCAGGCACTCTGTGTTTTGGTTTTATTTCTGTTTTTTGACTCCCCGGGTCATTCCGACATGCAGTCAGTCAGAGTGGGGATCCAGGCTCTGCCTCCGTGAGACAAGGTGGGTCACTTAACTGCATTTGTCAGATATAAGTCTTGCCAATGTCCGTAGCAGCTTTCTTCACAATGGCCAAAAGGAAAAACAGTGCACATGTCCATCAACGGATGAACGGATAAACAAAATGTGATGTCCGCATACAATGGAATAGTCAGTCAGCCTTCGAAAAGAATGAAATTCTATACATTCTGCCGCATAGATAAAACTCGAAGACATTATACTCGGCACAAGAAGCCGGACACAGAACGAGAAGTATGAGTCTACTTCTGTGAAGGCCCGAGGGTAGTCAGGTTCGTGGAGACAGAAGGCAGGTCAGAGGTTACCAGGGTCTGGGGGGGAAGGGAGGATCAGGCCTTAGGGTCTAATGGACACAGAATTTTCATTTGGGGTGATTAAGAAGCTCCGGAGACGGATGGCGGTGACGGCTGCACGATGTTATAAATGTACTCCGTGCCGCTGAAGCTTACACTTAAAATGGTTAAAAATGGTAAGTTGGATGTTATGCATATGTTACCGCTATAAAAAAATGGGGGCAAAAAATCCTCACATTGTAGAATCAAAACGTGTCCTCAAACCAAATTGTGGATAGAAAAGCCTTTTGTAAGCTTAAAATGGCGTATACATTCCAAGTGGTAGTAATGGTCTTTAATTATTTGTTTTAATCATATTGTTTTAATAAGAGGCTACAATATAAACAGCTGAGAAGGTTAATTAATAATGTCAAACCTAAACGAGTATAATTAATGTCACTCAGTGAAGGCCTTCACTAGGCTCAAAACATATTTTCTCCTGGGGGTAATCATGGCCTGATTTTTCGAAACAGCTTCTCCTCCGACTGGGAAGCGGGAACTAGTGGAGAAAATGGGAAGAGGTGGAAAGCCTCGCATTTCTCACTTGAGGCCAGATCCCTGTTCCGGGGATCAGGTTCAGGGCTGCAGTCCCTGAACGGCCTCTCCTATGACAGGCACCGAAAACGGACAAAGCACAGCCAACAGCGGTCATAGAAGCTAGCACTGAGCGAGCCCTTCCTAAATGCCAGGCTCCTGATGGAAATAACGTTGGGGGTAGTTGGAAGGATGGATGGGAAGAGAAGAGGTTGGATCCCTCCTCCCACAGCCGGGCAAAAACAAACTCAAAATCCCAAAGAATATTCCATTACTTCTTCGCTTCTGATTCAAGCACTATAATCTGACCCGGTGTGTGTCTGGACTGCTGGGGATTTGGACCTGATGGCTGGACTGTGAAAATGTCACTTGCCCCTCAGCGAACGGAGCAAATCCCCCCTTGTTCCTGCCTCTCCTGCCGGATTCTCCTTAGAAAGTGACTTTGGTTCTGGGCTGATACCCGGACCGATAGGCAGCAGAGGTTCTAACAAATTCACCATCTGACACGGCTACTCATTTTGCCTGAGGAGTCTAAAAGCACAGGGAACCAAGTCCCACATAGGTCTCCTGAATTTTAACTCGGTAATGTGCCCATCTCCCATCTATGATTGGGCAACAGAACTTTCTGGAAAGTTCTTCAAGCCAAACTAGTTGCAAAATGAACTCCATAGGCAGAATCAGGATGTAGGCACCACATACAGTGATTTTTTTTTTCCCTCATTTCCCATTCGCCAACCTCCTCAGTGATGTTGGCCTAGGGAATGATGGCAGGAAGAGTCCCTCCTTCTGCTAATCCCAGCAACATTGATGGGCTTTTCTTAGCACTTACTGAGTTGTAGGCCACAGAGTATTCTCTGGATGCCCTTGGCCCATTAGTTATTGGAGTTTGGGTTCATGAAGTTGGATGAGTTTCCTGCCCATGACTGGGGTTAGCATTTTTCATGGCCAGTATTTGCAAAGCTCAAAACCCACACTGCCTGTCTCTCAAAATTCCTTCAGCCCTCAACGGGCTACCTTAACGGAGAAGAAGCTGGTGCAGGTGTCCCCTTTCTTGTCAACCCTGGAATGTGTCCTCACCCTCCTTCTTGAACACGTATGAATCCTGCACTCCATGAAAACAAGATTTTCAGTGTGAAAACATTCCTTCTTTACAGGAAGTGCCCGGGGCCCAAGTGTGCTGACTTCCCTGGACCACATTGTGGGAACAGGAATGGTTTCTAGAGAGTTCCCTGTTCTGCCTTCAGGGCCTAGGGGAATGACTGGCAAATCGTATGTACTTAGTAAAAATGTGTATAACAACAGAACCCGTCTTAGCTCTTACCTCTGACCATCTCCATAAGGTGTGGTGATGGAGCGAAGAAGCTGGAGAAGGAAAGATCCTGATGTGCACACAGAGAGCTGCTCTGAGGAATTGGAGAAAATACTTCCCTTCGAAACTAGTACTACAAGAAGCAGCAGAAGTTTCAGGAACCGTCTAGTTGTATTCTCAACACTGTATCAAGAACAGCTGAGAATGTATTTTTTTCCGTTTATTTTATTTATTCTTGAGAGGGAGTGAGTGAGCATGAGCAGGGCAGAGAGAGAGAGAGGGAGAGAGAGAATCCCAAGCAGGCTCCACACTGTCAGTGTCACAAACCGGGAGATCCTGCCCTGAGCCGACATCAAGAGTTGGACGCTTAGCCAACTGAGCCCCCCAGGCGCGCCCCAAGAGCAGCTGATCATTTTAAAAGATCAGAGAAGAGGAAATTCTATCAGATGCTGAGGAGCACAGTTGCCGAATTGAAAGCAACAACTAGCAGCTGGAAAACTTGAAAAATTATAAGCCAATGAAATACAAAATAAGGTCAAGAAATTTTCCCAGGATAAAGAGATGAGCATTTTAAAAGAAAAGATTTTTTTTTTAACGATTCAATAAATTCAATTACCATTTATCAGGAATGTCAATGGAGGTAGTAAAAAAAGATGGTAATCTAACAAGTAATAGAAGAAAATCATATAAAACTTAAAAAAAAAGAATGACAAGTCTTTAGATCCCAAGTACTCCCTGAAAATCAAACAATATTAATTAAAATAGCCAATATATAGAAATACTCTGGAAATCTTGTCTTAGTCTTAGGTAAGGGAAATTCTATAATCTTACCCAAGAAAGGAGAACGTGGCTGGCCTCAGAATTCTCCTCAGCAATACAAAGCAAAAAATCATACAACCCGAGCCACTGAGGTTGTTATTTTCTTCTTGGAAAAGAAGTAAGAAGCAATGTACAAAATTTGAAGTACACAAATTATAAATAAACGGCTCAACGAATTTTCAAAAGGAAAACACCCATATAATCAGCACCTAGTTAAGAACCAGAACATGACCGTGGGCCCTGAACCCACCTTCTGCCCTAATAACCACTTCATACCCCAAAGAGTAACTGCCACCCTGACTTTTAACCCCATAGGTGAGTTTAGCTTATTTTCGAATTTTATATAGATGGACTCATTCCATGTGTGCTTTGGGTCTGGCTTATTTTGTTGAACACAATGGGTTTTTTTTTTTTTTAATATTTTTATTTGTTTTTGAGACAGAGAGAGACAGAGCACGAGCAGGGGAGGGGCAAAGAGAGAGGGAGACACAGGATCCAAAGCGGGCTCCAGGCTCCGAGCGGTCAGCTCAGAGCCCGACGCGGGGCTCGAACTCACGGACCACGAGATCATGACCTGAGCCGAAGTCAGAAGCTTAACCGACTGAGCCACCCAGGTGCCCCGAACATAATGTTTTTTTGCATGTAGCTGTAATCTTTTCATCCTCGTTGCCATATAGGATTCCACTGTATGTATGTACGAATAGACAGTTCCATGGAATCGTCTATTCCACTGACGGTGGGCATTTCATTAATGAACATTAATAGTCTTTTGGTGAACAAACGTGTGCATTTCTGCTGGGTATATACGTACAAGTGGAATTGCTGCCTCATAGGTAGGTGTACGTTTCATGGATACGGCCAAACCACTTTCTTCTAAACTGTACCGATTTACATTCCTCTCAGCAGTATAGGAGGGTTCCAGGGGCTCCACATCCTTCCAATACTTGGTATGTCTGTTGAAATTCAGGCATTCTGGCACGTCTGTAGTGGTATCGCGTTGTGGTTTTTTGCATCTCCCTGATGACCAGTGAAGTGTACAACCTTTTTGTGTGTTTATTGGTCATTTGACTGTCTTCTTTCGGAAGGGTCTGTTCAAGCCTTTTACCCATAATACCCCTTGGCCTAACTACTATCGTTTTATAGTAAATCTTGATATCTGGTAGTGTAAATCCTTCCCTTTTGTATTTCTTCTTGAAAATCGCCTTGGCTTTTCTTGGCTCTTGAATTTCCATACAGTTTTAGAATCAGCTCATTTGCTCCACAGAAAATAAAAGTTTTCTGGAATTTGTTTGGGATGGCATTTAATTTATGGGTGAATTTTGGGAGAATCAACTTCTTTACAATATGCAACTTTCCACTTCATGAATATAGTATATCCTTCCATTGCTAGATATTCTTTCATTTCTTTCAATAGTGTGTTGCAGTCTTTCTTGCGTACCTTTTGTTAGATTTATGTCTGAATATATAATACTTTTTGAATGTGGCATTATTACAAGGATAGACAAATAGATCAATGGAGGTTCTATTCTATTCTAGAGTGTTAAAAATGTCTTATATCTTAATCTGAGTGTTCTCACAGATGTGTGCAATTGCCAAAACTAATCTAACTATACTCTTTTCTAATATACTTTATCCATTTTCCCTATGTTTGTTTAAGCACAACAAATCAGTATGAAAGAGAAAAACATAAAAGATACGGCAGAGAATTCAAACTAGGAAAAAATTATACTACTGATAAAAAATGTAAATTACAATAAAGTATGATGATTTTTGACAAATTAGCACAACATTTGTCTCTTTTTGATAACATTACCCGTATAATAACCATAAGGGTACAAGAAGGCAGATACTTTTATATACTACTAGAGGAAGTAGAAATTAGTGTAAGCTTACTGGAGGGCAATTGGGCAAAAGATTTAAAAATGTACACGCAAGTCCACTAGAAATTCCACTTTCAGAAATTTATTTTAAAGACTAAATCATGGATATAGCATAAATTTAGCTATTAGAATGTTTACTACAAAATTGTCTATGAGAGTCAAATACAGAAATCTATCTAATAATAGGGAATTAATAAAATAAACTATGATATATAACGATGAAACAATATCAACCATTGAAAACTATGACATAGAAGAAAAGTTCATGATATAGGAAAGTATTCTCAATGCAATAATCGGGAAAAGAAAGTAGCTGCAATAGCAGTTGTTCAAGAAGTTTCCAATTTGAGTTTTTAAGTGTAAATTTATATATCTCATCACAAGAAAACAGTTGTAAGTGTGTGAGCTGATGATGTTAACTAAACTTATTGTGGTGATCATTTCACAATATAGACACATGTCATTAAGTCAATTAGATCTAAACAAAACTAGAAGAAAAATATATATGTCATATATATTTATATATAAATAATATTGATCTATTTGTCTAATATATATATATATATACACATATATATAAATCTGAAAGAGAGGGGGGGGAGAGAGAGAGTGGGGGGAGAGTGAGAGAAGGGAGACAAGAAGGATATACAATTAAATGTCAGCAGTGACTTTCTGTGTATTGAGATCATAGGTGGTATTTTCATTTCTTCTTCTCATGCCTTCACTTTTTCTAAATGTTTAACCAGGCACATGTATCACTCTTGTACTGATAAAAAGAGTATTTTAAGAAACTATAAAAGAAAAATAGTATGTACATTCTAATACATTGGAAAATGTCTATGAATGAAACTGTTCTCTTGCCAAGAAATAGAAATCGAGGCAAGAAAAAAGTATACATTTATATACAGAGAAAAACACACCAGAGTTTTATAGGGATTGTGGGCAACTTCTTTTTTTCTTTCTTAACATCCATCTTCAGTTTTCAAGCTTCCTCCAGGAACTATGTATTCATTTTACAATCTGAAACAAGGCCATGCAAATGGAGAGGAAACAGGGCAAGAGCGGGAGCCCCCAGTGCGGTTGGTGGGTTGGTCTTTGTGCAGAACGGTAGACGCCTTGCAGAGCTCTGGACACAAATACACGATCACCGTCTCTACTCAAACTCAGTCCCGGTGCCTACAAGCCCTCCCAGCAGCTTTCACCCTCAAACTTCACAGCCCACAGAGAGAGACCTTACTCTTCAGATTTCTACAGGTGAGGAAACTCAGCCCCAACAGGATGGTCACTTACTCAAAGTGGCCCAGGAAATATAAAGGGGAGGACAGATTTGAACCCAGGTTGACCGGCTTTCAAAGTTCATGCTGTTTTCGCTACATGAGTACTTTCTATTATCATATCACAACCAAGACCACCAAAAAGTTGTTATAAACTCTAAAGCCACGATGCACAAGGGCCTCCTTCAAGATAAATACAATCTGTTTGGAATGCACCAGCCTTATTGAAAAATATTACTGAAATCAAAGCATTTTGCACTACTTTATTCATTATTTTTATGGTACTCCAGGATTTTTGTGGGATTTGTTTTTCATTTTACTTCTGTAAGCCTGCCAATGCTTTAAAGCAATATTTCAATTGAAGGGGAAAGGGCGGGGGGGAACCAGTTTTCCCAGAAAAAAACTCAACAGGGCTTTCCATCCTTTCATTTGGTTTGGGGAAATCCTATCCCCCTTCCCCCCCCCCCCCCCCTTCCCCCCCCCCCCCAAAATGCAAATTTAACACTGAAGCTACTGTTCAAAAAAAATTTTTTTTATGTTTTATTTATTTTTGAGAGCAAGAGAGACAGAGTGCGAGTGGGCAGAGAGCGAGGGAGACACAGAATCCGAAGCAGGCTCCAGGCTCTGAGCTGTCAGCACAGAGCCCGACAGGGGGGCTCGAACTCACAGACCATGAGATCATGACCTAAGCCGGACACTTAACGGACTGAGCCACCCAGGCGCCGACCCCTGATGGGAAAACAAACTGTTTCCCTGGTGTCTTCCACGTCTGTATTTTCCGAGGTGCCACGGCCTGTTGGCCCTTGAGAGGCTTACAACCAAGGTTTGGGTTAAGACAGGTCAATTTTAGAACGTGGATTTTATTCTGCCGATGTGAAGCAAGCCCGTAATACTGTGGTTGCAGACGATGCTCCCTGGAACTCTGGGGAAGCCTCAGGGGCTGGGGTTGGTGGGGGGCGCCCTGAAAAGGAGCAGTGGGCGAGGTGAGGATTCTTTGCCGACAGTCCCACCCTTGACTTCAACCACAGTAGCTCCGCTGTGATCTGTTTCATGTATTTGGATTCCCCATCAGTTTTATTTTTGGACGAAAGACAATGTGGTTTAAAAAAAAAAAAAAAAAAGGTTTGAAAAGAATCCCTGCTTTAATGCGCGGAAACACAACAGAAAAGAACAGGCTTCTCTGCGCATCAGAACGTTGAAAGAATGAAAGCACCTTCTTTCAATCTGCAACCGCTCAGAATGACCCTCCTGGGCCGAAACGCCTCTTTCAACAGCTGAGGACATTGCGGACCAGAGCAAGGGAGAGAGAGACGAGGTCAGGGTCAGAGAGACATCTCCGCGAATTGCTGTTAGCAAACACTGTAGCTTGCCCGTCCGACAAAACTTAGCCACAGGGTTTTAGTAAGCGGCTCACATTTCCAAAATGCATTTCTTGACTTAAGTCCTGCCCCTTTTCATAACCAGAAAGAAGTAGGAGGAACCACCTGAGAGTGAACATTATTATTGAATATTGAAATTAATTTGGAGCTTCCTACCAGTCGAGGTGAAAAGAGAAACCCACAATGTTCCACAGTTCTTATTGAGGGGGAAATACCAATTCTCTTTTTATGGGAGATGATTTCATGAAGAAACGTCCTGATTTAAACGTACAGAGAAAAAGACTTGTGTTCCCTTTGGGATGGAATAAACCAGTAAGTCCGAAGATTACTAATTTTCCCATTTAGACTGACTTCTATGATCGGTTTATGGGTTAACATATGAATTCACCCATTGGCCGCAGACTTCCACGGACATTATAAGTGAAATCATTGGTTTTGTACGTCGAGATAGTAAAAATTTGTTTTTCCTTTTCTCATTCCATAGGGTTATAATTTTCCCCCAAACTTTGCATTCTGTGTTCCTTGTATCTGCAAGCAAGAAGTGGAATTCTTTGGTAAGAACAACAGTGGGGGAAAGAATAAAAATATTTGTGGGGCGCCCGGGTGGCTCAGTCGGTTCAGCGTCTGACTCTTGATTTTGGCTCAGGTCATGAGCTCATGATTTGTGAGATCGAGTCCTGCGTCGGGCTCTGTGCTGACCGTGTGGAGCCTGCTTGGGATCCTGTCTCTCCCTCTGCCGCTCCCCCACTCTCTCTACCTCTCAAAAATAAATAAATAATATGGGGCGCCTGGGTGGCTCAGTCGGTGAAGCGTCCGACTTCGGCTCGGGGCACGATCTCGCGGTCCGTGAGTTCGAGCCCCGCGTCGGGCTCTGTGCTGACAGCTCGGAGCCTGGAGCCTGCTTCGGATTCTGTGTCTCCCTCTCTCTCTGCCCCTTCCCCCTTCATGCTCTGTCTCTGTCTCAAAAATAAAATATTAAAAAAAATTTTTTTTAATAAATAAATAAATAATAAAAAATACTCGTGATCTGGGGGGGCACTGAGTATTCCCAAGCCGTCTCACGAGACCGCCCGACACTACTGATTCCTACTCTGTGTCACTTACCTCCTGTACTCAGTGAAATTCACCCTGGGTTTCATTTTTATCTTTACCACCACACAACCCTTTAACATGGTTACTGGTATCACAGATACAAAAAAGCCAAGGACTAACCAGGCTCACAAGTTTGCCCTGGTGACAGGGATCTCCGGTCCCATCCACCTGCCGTAAGCCAGGCACTGATCAAGGCACCCCAAGTCCCAAAACAACGCAGATCACGCCTCTGCCTTTGGTGACCTCGGTCCAGCGGCCAGAGACAGCCAGCGGTCAACGCACACAGAACAGCAAGCAGACGAGAAGAGCACAGGCTGTGTCTCACGCTGGGAAGGAAATCAACCAGGGGCAGTGATGGAAATGGGAGGAACCGGCATGGCGTTTTCCACTGGTGATCGATCGGGCAGGGCCTGCCTGAGAAGTGACAGTTAAGCTTAGCCTGGAAGATAGCAAGAGGCTGGTGGGCGGGCAGAGTCTGGATCTGCACCAGGCAGGTCAGGAGGCCTCACGACCCCTCTCATCTACCTGCTCCGACAGCCCTACGAGGTCAGCACGTTCTTCCCTCTCATAGGAAGGAGGCTCAGAGAGGTTAAGTGATTTAATCCACATCGCACAGCCAATACAACGGAGCAAGATTTTAACCCAAGAATATCTGGCCCAAATCTGTGCTCTTAGCATTGACTTCATTTGATCTGACTCACAGATTTACCAGCCACCGCCATTGACAACTCGATTTACTACGGGTCAGTTGGATAACTAGTGAGCTGTCTATCCACTTTTATTCATTCTCAGCCTCCTTCCAAAGAGGGTTTGAGCCCCCGGATTCTCTGTACTTGCTGGAGTCTCCTGCAAATAGAGCCCCCTGCTCCGGCTGGGTCGATGCTTCGGAAATCCCATGAGAATGTCTTCTCAGGGTGCTCAGACTTTTAGAGAAACTCACAGACAAGGAACGTTCTCACCCTCTATCACCTTCTTCTCACCTCATCCAGGCTGTTCCCCTTAGATGCTGTCATTCAACGTTCAAAAGGTCCTACAAATACCTCAATGCTCAAGCCTCCCTTTATCAGGGCAAACACCAAACAAACAAACAAAAATCCTCCCACCTCTTCTGGTGATGCAGCGAACGTCCCCCTGGAGAATCAAGGGGGCCCGTGTGTCCTGCTCCTCTCCCTGTCTCCGTTGTCACCATTTTGGACACGGATGGATGTCACCACGGAAGGAAGCCTCCCTTCGCGCCCTCCCGGCCCTGACCCGGTGAGAGCAGCCTGGAGTGGCGGAAAAGGCTCTTTCTAACCCCGTGGCTCACTCCCAAGCCTGCTGGTTGATGAAACCCATTGCAATGACTTCGATGAAGTACAGGAAAATGTGTCCCTCCCTGAATGACCACATCTGCCCAAAGTAGGCATGTTACATCATTGCCACACAGGACCTGACTCTCTCTCAACCAGGTGTGCAATCTGGGGGTTTTTTTCTAAATAATTTGCCAGCTGAAAAAAAGAGGCTGCTATTCAGGGAGCCCTTATTAGCTCAGAATAACAGCCAACACGTGTTCAGCCTTACCGGGAGCCGGGAACTGCTCTCCGTCTTTTACCATATTAAGTCCCAGCAGCCCGGCCGGGGTGGGAGGCAGGTGTCATCATCACTATCTTCCAGATAAGGACACCAAGGCATATTCCTTGCATCACTTGTGTGAGGTCTCCAGCTGGAAGTTGGGGGGTGGGGGAGACTGGATCCCAGCCGCCAGCTGCTCTCTCTGCTGGGTCTCATGCAATGAAACAGCTTTTCAAAGTCATGCAAGGCTTTCAGCCCGTTACTCATGCAAAAGTCAGAACCTCATATTTAGCTATTAGTTATGGACAAATAAGGAAAGGCAGGAACGTTGGCCATGATGTCAGCAGGTTGTTCTCAGATTCCGGTTTCGCTTTCAAACATGCAAAAATCATGCATAGCCAAAAAAAAAAATTTTTTTTTTTTTTTTTTAAGAGGGGAGGCTGGACATGGGTAGTCAAGATCAGAGACGATGTTAGAAGTCTTCAACGATAGGGCCTGAATTAGCAGCTGCCTGTGACAGGTCAACCCCCAGGTTCTGGTGGCCCTGTCGTTTGCAGAGTGACAGGTCTCAGTTCCCCAGACCCCCACGTGAATTCGAGCCAGGTCCCCTGGACGACCATCCAGGAGCCTGCACTGCCTCGTGGGCTTTGCCAGGGTCTCGCCCCCTGGGTTCCTAAACACCCAGCTCCCAAAGGAAATGCCACCCCCGGCAGCCATTTTTACTTGGGGGGGTGGGGGGGGCGATGCGTCAGCTCAGTGAGGAGCTCTGGGTTGAAGACTAAGTTTGTTTCCTTCCGGTGAGGCTATTTCAAGAAATGGCATTTTCAGCATAGAAACGGATGATCTCTGTCGGGGCACTGCGTTCTGTGTCCTGCTGGTTCTGAGAGAAGGAGAGGGAGAGGGAAGAGGAGAGAACACGCAGGGTCCCTGCTCATCCTGTGCCCCAACCCAGGCAGACAGGAGGCCGGAGACACCCGGACCTCTGTCTCTCCCTGCTCACTGCCTCCAGCACTGGGGGGAAACGGGCCACACAGGTTCCCCGGGGGACGCGCACAACACATGCAGGGACGCGGGTGGCTCAGTCGGTTAAGCGTCTCTCGGTTTTGGCTCAGGTCACGATCTCCCGGTTTGTGTGTTCGAGTCCCGCGACGGGCTCCGTGCTGACAGCGCGGAGCCTGCTTGGGATTCCCTGTCTCTCCCTCTCTTTCTGCCCCTCCCCTGCTCGTGTTCTCTCTCTCTCAAAATAAATAAAGACAAAATTGTAAAAACAGAAAAGAAATAAAATGTGGGCCACATATGTCATTTTAAATTAATAGCCATATAAAACAAAGTAAGGTGAAATTAATTTTAATAGATTATTTAACCTAATATATCCAAGATATTATCACCTTATATTGATTTGTAATCAATTTAAAAATTGTTGAGATAGTCTACATTCTTCTCTTATACACTAGGTGTTTGTGTATTTTACTCTCCTCGTACATCTGAATTTGGACTAAGCCACACTTCAAATGCTCAGTACGTGTGGCCAGTGGCCTCCACACAGGACCACAGAGGCCTGGCTCATTGCTCTCTCCGGATTATCACGGACCTTCTGCATCAGGCCCCCCAAGGAACCAGCTAGCTCCCTGCTACCCAGCTGTGGTCATTGGCAATATCAGCTTTCCCTGGGACCCCTTAGAAATACAGAACCTCAGGCCTCACCCAGGGGCTGTTTAAATCAGAATCAAGGGGCACCGGGGTGACTCTGTGGGTTAAGCATCCGACTCTGGATTCAGGCTCAGGTCATAATCTCACGGTTCATGAGTTCAAGCCCCACACTGGGCTCCATACTGGCCGTGTGGAGCCTGCCTGGGATTCTCTCTCTCCCTCTCTCTGCCACCCCGCCCCCCCAGCTCTCCCTGTCTCTCTCTCTCTGTAAATAAAAAATAATAATAAATCAGAATCGAACTTTAACACTCTCCCTGGGTGATGGTGGCACAGAAACTCTGAGAAGCCTGTTGTCGTCTCTAAAGGACATCCAGGGGCAGGGGGCTCACTCTCCACGCCCAAGGAAGCTCGTGCCATCGTTAACTGGTTCCAATGATTAGAAAAGCACGGATCCCTCTTTCATCGAGTGTTCTCGATGAGTCGGGCCCCGTGTTAAATGCGTCATACAAATTATCTCATTTAAGCCCAGGACCGCCCTCTGATACGGGGGCTAATTTTGGCTCCTTTTTTAAAGATGGATAAACGGAGGCCCCACAAACCAAAATGACTCACCCCAGATCCTGCAGCCGGCCAGCAGTCTGTCTCAAGGCCCATTTTCTTAGCCACTCACTATACCAGCCTCCTTCCAAAGAGGGTTTGAGCCCCCGGATTCTCTGTACTTGCTGGAGTCTCCAAAACTTCTTCCTGCCAGCTGCACCGAGGTGTTACCCAGAGCCGATTCGGGGCCCGGGACACTTTGCCGTCTCCATAGCAAAGGCAAGTGTTGTCGGGACTCAACCGAGATGGTCTTTGGTACCACGGCTTAATTTTTTGTGTGGGTTTCTTCTATTCCTGATTTCATTTCTTTTCGTTTAATATTTCATTTATGGCTTGAGCAAACTCTGTTGGTAGCTGCCTACTCAGCATTTCCTTTCCTCATCAAGATTTAGGACAAGTTTAGAAATTGGCAACTAAGCAAATAGGCAGAAATTAATAAAAGTCATATGATGTCATTAGATAGCTCAAAGGTTCCCGGTTTCCAATTAAATAAGGTAGATGGTTAGAGCAATTATGTAAGGTACACATATTACGTGAGGGACCCCAATTATGCGAGGTTCACGTATGGGTACCCTGCTGAGGACGATCCTGAACTTGCACAAGATGTCACGAGATACCAGCGGGAAGGCAGTGTGATCAGACGGGGCCAAGTGAAGTTCAGTAAGCAAGCTATGAGTTTTTCCCCTTAACCGCTCTGTGTCAGGAAAAGCCCCAGAAAACTGGAAGAACGTTGCTTTCCACCTGTCTTTCCACCAAGGGCCTGGAAATGCCAACTGCTATTGTTTTGGAAACGACCTGTATTCTCAGTGCAAAAGAAAAGTCATTCATCTTGAATAATAAAGGGAACCATCAGAGGAAGGGTCAGGAATCTGACTTTTTTTTTTTAAACAATTTGGTGCTTTTTTAATGACGACTACCTTCTCTGACTTTCCAGAGCGTCAAGAATCTGCGTGTTTGAGGAAAGGGCGGGGCGAGGACACGGGAGGAGGGGGGAAAGGAGGAAGGATGATGTGGCACCACCAGGAGGCTCTACACATCAGACCTATGGAAATAAAATCTCACATCACATAAAATGCCTGCACTGATTTTCTCCAAATTTAGAAACTATATCTGGGGTGGTCAAAGAAGATAGCGACTCTGTGGCAAACACAACTTCATGTGGGTCGGTGGGGGGCGGGGGGGTGCTACGAGGAATCCCAGAGAAGTAGTCATCCTCCTGAGCAGTGGATGGTAACCAGAGGACCTTTCTTACAATCAGTTGATAAAGAAATGTCAAACCTATCCAGAAGTCACAAACAGAGAAAACAAACAGCAGTTTCAAAGAGGAGTCCCGAGTTAGCGTCCTCACTGCAGACAATCTGAATTGCAGCCCATGAGTTGTGACCTAGAGCCTTCTGACGTGGGCATTTCTACACGGCTGCGGGCACCGGTTGATTTAAAGATGGTTAATGATCGCCCAGCACGATCCGGGGACTACAGTCAGTTGTGAAATACACCCCAAACCCCACCGCTGGCACCACCAGAAGCAGCCTCCGCTCCCTGGTCACTGTTGTTCTTCTGCTCACCAAACACCTTACATCCACGGTCGGGGTCCCTCCTGCAGGACGTGGGTCGGGGTCTCCAGAATAAGTGAGATCCCAGCCAGCAGGAAACTGGTATTTGGGTAACGTGCAACAGCTTCTCTGGGGTAGAACCGACCTTTGTCACCACTGCATCCTCAAGACCTAGGATGATGCTTTGCTCCCGGGGCGGGCGGGGGGGGTGGCGTTCAGTATAAAGTTGTCAACCCACATCTTTGGAGACCTCACTCCTCTGTTCTAAAGCTCTTCATTGACAGCAGTGGTGACCACGGCAGCTAACGTTTACTGGAGGTTTATTTTGTCCCAAACGCCATCATAAACACTCTACTGACTTTACCCAAACATCAGATACCCCACCAGTGTGATGAGACCAGGACCATGATTCGTATCTGACGCACAAGGAAACCAAGGCACCAGAAGATTCGGTAACATGTTCGATACCGCCTGCCAGTAGGTGGCAGGACCAGGATTTGAACTCAGATCAGCCAGCCTCCTTATTTGGAACCACCTCGCTATAATGTTTCATTTTTATTTGTATTCTGGGCATCCAGAAGCAAACAGTAACCCCAGACGCTCCTTTGGGGAAGGGAAAAGAAGGGCATTCTGCAGCCGAGGACGGCCACCCTCGAAATCTCTAGCCACCAACCCCACCCCCTCCCCACGACCCCCAGCAGCTCCATTCAAGGGCCCAAACATTCACTCATTCTGAAGTCCTGCTCTCCAGGAGTCAGGAACTGGTGGATGAAGGGAGGAGAATGTCGATACAACGTAGCATTGAAATAAACTTCTACCCTACGTGGCCAAGCTGGGAGCCCCAAGCTAGGCACTGAGCAGGGCGTGGGGACATGGTACGCGCTGTCATCCAGCGGCTTCCAACCTGTCTGCTCCCACACAGACGAGGAGCTGGCCAGTTCTCATTTGAGCCCGATGGCGGGGTCAAGACGAAATGTGTTGGAGGCATGCAGAGGGGGTGAGATCATTGTGAGTTGAGGTCATTGCCGTTCTTAGAGAGATGAAAGCAAAAAACAGCCCTGACAGATGACTCGAGTGTCCCTGTCATTTCTCAGCATTTCCCTGGAGATGCTTATTCAGAAGAAGTGGGATGGCAATGTTTCCGCGGCCACATCTGTACAGCAGTCCTAGGCCGAGGACGCCCCCGAACTGCCTTTAAGCTCCCAGGGTTCCACTCTGGTTAGAAAACCTCAGAGGAATAGCATCTCGGTGAAGGGTGCGCAGGGCTGGATGTGGTTAGTGGCTGGGGATCGCTGAGGTTCAGTGAGGTCAAGTAAGCTTCTTGAACTTGGCTCTGTCTTTGAATAACACATACCAACCGCTTTAACACTCCAAAGGGTAACCTCTAGTGCAAATAGCCTGGAGATCTTTTTCCAGAAGGGCCACAGGGGCACGCCCACTTCTCAGGGCCCTGCCCAAGGCTCTAGGGAGCACTTCCACCCTTCGCTGGACCAATTTTCCAAAGGGCTCTGTAATTAAAGCCTCCCAGAAGAGATCCTCCCCTTGTCACTGAGAAGAGAAAAATAGAGCATTCCTGCAACCGTTTGGTACCTTGGGCGGTGGGGCTTCATTTGTAGCCCGTTCAAGTAAAGGGCCACGATGGGAGCAGTAGTGGAAGGCAGTATTTTACAGGACAGCCCATCGAAGGCCCTTCAAGCATGTTCATCACCTTAAAATTTTCTTTAATGTTTATTTATTTTTGAGAGAGAGAGACGGACAGAGCGTGAGAGAGGGAGGGGCAGAGAGAGGGGGAGACACAGAATCCAAAGCAGGTTCCAGGCTCCGAGCTGTCGGCACAGAGCCCGACGCGGGGCTCGAACCCACGAACCGTGAGATCATGACCTGAGCCAAAGTCGGACGCTTAACCGACTGAGCCACCAGGTGCCCTGCATGTTCGTCACCTTTAAAGTGCAAAGGTAAAGGGGGCGCCTGGGTGGCTCAGTCGGTTAAGCGTCCAACCTCAGCTCAGGTCATGATCTCACGGTTCGTGGGTTCGAGCCCCGCGTCGGGCTCTGTGCCGACAGCTCGGAGCCTGGAGCCTGCCTCACATTCCGTGTCTGCCCCTCCCCTGCCCACACTCCATCTCTGTCTCTCCCTCAAAAATAAGTAAACAACAGAAAAAAAATTTTTAAGTGCAGAAGTAGAGCTGATGTAGAGTTTGCTCTAAATAGAACAATTTGAATTGATTTTTTTCCCTGTGACACTTTTGCAAGAGAATAGCTAGTTTGGCCTGTGTGGCACCTGGCATGGAGCCCCTTAAGCATAATCTGTTTCTGCACAGCGCATGGGTTCATTCATTCATTCACCAGGTATTTAACGAGCACCTCCTAAATGCAAAGAGAGCCTGGAGAAAAAAAGACCAACGGGCCCTGCCTTCGTGGGGCTTGCGTTCTTGTGGGGGAGGCAGACAGAAAAATAGTAAGATGTATCTGTTTATCCCATAATTTGTGATCCATGCTGTGTAAACAGAGAAATAAAAAGTGACTAGTATGAGGAAGGAAAAGGTATAGGTTGGGTTCAGGCTCAAGAAAGACCTTTTTGCACAGGGAGGCTTCATACTGCATTCAGAAAGGAGCCAGTCTCGCAAAGGGCGGGGGGGGGGGGGGAGATCTTTCCGGTCTGAGGAATCGCTTGTGCCAATGTCCTGGGGCAGGATGGGGCACAGCTGAATTGGAGAGGCTGAGAGAGTAGTAGTGGGGCTGCACTATAACGAGTGAGAGAGAAGAGCCTGAGGGAATAGGCAGAAGCCAAGCCAGGTGCTCCGTGCTCTAAAGGTAGCCTCTCTTCTCCAACCTTCTGCCGGGTTTCGCTCAGCATCTCAACACAACAGACCGGCGCCTAACTCCTCCCGCTCTCCCCCATTTAGCACCCCAGGAACACTGTCCCGTGGCTTTCAAAGAAAAACCGGCACCCTCTGGCCACCCTCTGCTTTGTTCCAGCAGCTTCCACAGCGATGAAAAGCAGGCTCCACAGAAAGAGCTCGGGTGATGTCCCCCCAGTGCGCATGTTCTTTCCACCCCATCGAGCCAGCCCGGGGTGGCTGCACTCAGTATTCTGCCACAGTCGTTGATAATAATTGTTGCATTAATTGGTGCTGTCCGGACCAGACAGAACGTAAAAGATCCCACTGTGTCCAATAATTAATGTTTTTCCCTCACTGCAACGCCATTAATAAGGGGCCCTTCCAAGAAACGAGTAATTGGCTGGTTGGGCGTCATTAGGGTATTTATAGATAAGCTTTGGTCTGAAGACATAGAGGAAAGCTGATTATGTTTATTTAGACTCTATTATCTATC
Source organism: Panthera uncia (assembly GCF_023721935.1). Lineage (NCBI taxonomy): Eukaryota > Metazoa > Chordata > Mammalia > Carnivora > Felidae > Panthera > Panthera uncia. The sequence goes on along the minus strand of NC_064818.1, from coordinate 71,957,630 downwards.
GCTAATGTGTTATCCTGCGTTGCGATCATCCCCATTCTCTGGGTCCTAATGATACAGGGCACACTCACAATGTGATTTCAGTGATCTGCAACGTGGCTTTATCTCTGCTGCAAGGCAGAGAGGGGGGACAGAGGGGACGGCTGTTCACAGGTTCTGCGTGCTCCCACTCATCCACCGTGAACCTTCTCTTTCCGCTGAGAAATTTAGAGCAAGGCTCTTGGAAGTACTAGAAAGACAGTTTCTCCTAATTAAACCTCAGAGGAGGGGAAGTTTCTTGGGTTTGTGATTATCTGAAGGGTTTTTGAAAATGTAAATCTGGTTGGGGAGGCATCGCTTTGCAAAAATCGAAGGAGGAAGAGGCCGCCTGGAATCGAGACGATCTCTCAGTGGCAGCGAGTGACGAAGTCTCGCAGCTGATAAAACCTGGCCGAAATATATACGTCACACGAGATAAACGCATAGGCTTCCAAGCGCTCTCTGGACCCCGGGAAGCGGGCACAGTGGCGTGGGGGCTGCTTTTTCTCCCAGAAGCCTTCAATCCACTTGTCCGTTGCTAAAAGTTTTAGGAAAGGTTTCTTACGTAATTTTTAAAAGATAGATAAGCACAACAGGGTGAGTGTACTTCATGTCATTGGATTGTACCGTTAAAAATGACTAAAACAGTGCTCGCTTCGACAGCACGTATACTAAAATGGGAACGATGCAGAGAAGATTAGCACGGCCCCTTGTGCAAGGTTGACGTGAAAATGTGTGAAGCTTCCATATTTGGGGGTTTCTTTATGTTTCCAAGGAAAGGATTGAGTTTTTCTCATCAAAAACTAGCTCTTTTCACAAATAAATTATCAGGTTACACTTGAAAAAAATGATTAAAACGGTAAGTTATATATATATATATGTATATATATATACACACGTATAGATATACATACACACATATATATACATATATATATACACACGTATATATACACACACATATATACATATATATACACACGTATATATACACACATATATATGTATATATATATACACATGTATATATATATACAAATGTGTGTATATATATATACGTATATATATACATGTATATATGTGTATATATATATATATATAGCCCATTACTAGAAGAATATATAGGATAATATAATTTGTAAGCAGAATTCAAAAGCATAAAGAAGCACTGGGCTTTTTACTTTATAACTGTGATGTATCCGATATTAGTTTTAGCAACCAAACACTTCTAAATGGTCCCTTCTGCACATGAAACGACCCTCATGTTAATATTCCAAAACCCTCACCTTCACCACAAAAAGCCGGGGCGATTATTTTGCCGGTTGACTGAGCTGGACTTTATGGGGGTGGAAGAGTGAACTCAACCTGCCTCATTTTTACCACTTCCTGTTCCACTTGTTCTGTGGACGGTTCTTTATCCCCTCCTGGCTGTTACTCTCACATGGGTTCCACAGCATTTAGTGACTCTTATTTATAAAGAACCCAGTTCCATCTAATAAAGAAAAGTATAGCCCAGTGGGGATGTGCATCTACGTGCTGCACACGTGTGATGAGCTCTAGACATCATAATCACACGTCTCAAGGCACGGTGGGAGTCTCCGGCCCCGAGGCCAAGTTCAGGCTCGGCCCATGTCTCACAGCATGCTCAGCGGTGCAAGGTGCATAACCTCGTTAAGCTCAGGTTCCACACCTGTGAGGTGAGGGTGCTGCTGTTGCTCTTGGAAAGATGTGAGATGACGTCTGTGGAGGCAGGTGCAGACAAGGGACCCTGGAAATATCCACCTCTCCCCATCTGCCCTTGTACATGTGAAAGCATCCGACCCGTACGGCCCTCCACTCACCGCCCCTGCCCTTGCCCCCGTGCTGTCTTCTCTGTGAAGAACGCACTCGGGAGCCCTGACCCGCCTCTGGTTTTGAAATAAGCTCCCAGAGAGTTGACCTGTGCACGAAGGCGTGATGTAACTTTGCAAATTAAATGTGTAAGGCTTTTAGAAAAACGATGCCCTTTCCTCCCCAGCTCCCCACCGCTGGGAGCAGGTAATTTGTGGGCACATCTGTTGCAGGTGTTGGGGAATACTCTTGGAGATATTCTCAGATCCTGGCCTGGGGTCTAAAGGTTGAGAAGCTGGCTCCTGGGACCCGGCGATGCCTGCAGCGTCACAATAACAGGAGTGAGGGGGAAGGCCTGGGAGCAGGGCTGGGGCTGGGCAGGTGGCCAAGGTGGCTGGGTGGGTCAGCAAGCGGGGAAGCCAGAAAAGACCAGGACCGCTGTCAGGGGCAGGAAAAGGAAGCAGGGGCAGCAACCCGAACATATACGTGCACCGTGTTCACCCAGATGCCATTTACCGGATTTCTCTGGCCCAGGCAAGCCACTTAACCCCTCTTGGCCACAGGAAGAGTGCCGGCCTGCTTCGCCCCCAGGCTGAGGTTGTGTTGGCTGGCAGCACTTTAATTTACAGAATGCCTTCTGGGCATTCTCATTCTGCCAGGTGCAGGAGGTGGAGGCGGGGGAGGGTGCAGGATCAAAGAGAAAAAGAGGCAGCCTTGCCTGAAAGAACCCATCACTCTTCTTCCGGTCTTGCCCGGGCTCCTCATTTTTCTCAGCATAGAATCCAAACTCGGATTCGAGATGCACACGCAACTTTGGGATCCGGCCCTGGTGCCGCCATCGGGCAACATTTTGCAAATGCTCCTTTGCTACCCCGAGACAAAATCCGCAGGTCGCACGATTTTTCCACACGCGGAACCACTGGTCGGGGTTTCAACCAACATAATGCCTTCACTGTAATATAAAGGTGGGAAAAGAGAAGTCACAGGTAATAAGACAATGTGAATTTCATCAGGTAAACTCCCTGGCCGTGACTTCACTAGTCAACATAAGGACCTGCCTTTGTGTGTGAAGCCATAGCCGATGCCACAGGTACAAACGCACGTGACAAGAGACGTGTTCCTTGGGAGACTCAAATTCCAAAAGCAATGGTGTCACGTGGGTGACATGATTTCCCAACTTGGTGAACATTACTGGGTCGCGTTCCAAACAGAACACACAGGGCAACCTTCCCTTAATTTATATGATAGTTCCATTCCCAGACAAGGCCGTGTATGGCTGATACCCTGCCCAAGTGACCTTCAGTTTATATGAACGGGAGAGTTAAGTCCAGGGTAAGGTGGCTTGCCACCTACATGAATATCCGTCAGGACACCCCGAAGTCGTGCAGGACCCAGGACGGCCCATTGCTCTGTGGGACTGTGCCGTGCACTGCGTGAAGTCTCGCGTGCTCGGTGCCTGCTCACTGAGCCTGCGGCACCCCCCCCCCCCCACAATTATCTCGAACAGTCTCAAGAGGGCAACATTGCCCGCCTTGGGAATCACTGATCTAGCCCCTGCCTACCTCTTCAACGTTGGCCTTGTCCTACTCTCTCCTCCTTCACTACATTCCTGGCCACATGAGCCCTTGGCCATTCTTGCAACACATCACAGGCCTTTGCCTACGGCATTCCCTCCCCCAGGAATGCTGTTCCCTGGCTGTTCACACAGCGGCCTTCTCACCCTTCGTGTCTCAGCTCACATAACATCTCCACGGGAACAGCTTGCCCAGACGCCCTATCTACAGTCATGCGTGCATCCCCAGGCCTGCCAGTCTCAGCCGTGGTCCCCTGTTCTTGTCCCTCACACATCGTGCTGGAAGGATCTTTCTCACCAGAGAAAGATCGTCTTTCTCACCAGAGAAAGATCGTCTTTCTCACCAGACTGGGGTCAGCAAACTTTTCTGTAAGGGTCCAGAGAGCAAATAGCTTAGGCTTTGCAGGCTAGATGGTCTCTGTCACGGCAACTCCACTCTGTCCTTACAGCTCAAAAGCAGCCACCAACCACATGTGAACAAACGGGCATGCCCGTGACCGATAAAGCTTTATTTAAAAAAAAATTTTTTTTTAATGTTTATTTATTTTTGAGAGAGAGAAAGACAGAGCACGAGCGGGGGAGGAGCAGAGAGAGAGGGAGACACAGAGTCCGAAACAGGCTCCGGGCTCTGAGCTGTCGGCACAGAGCCCGTCGCGGGGCTCGAACTCACGGACCGCGGGATCGTGACCTGAGCCGAAGCCGGAAGCTTCACCGACTGAGCCACCCAGGCGCCCCACCGATAAAGCTTTACTTACAAAACCCAGGTGGCCGTCGGGTTTGGTCCACGGGCAGCAGTTTTTCAAACCCAACACTAGCCTGTAAGCTCCTTATCTGTCCAGTTTCCTCTTGAATTCCTTGAGTCTGGCACAGTGTGGAGCCAATGGGAGGAGCTAGAAGAGTGTGTGGTGAACACATGAGTTTGTGGTCCAGCTCGAATGAGGAACAACCAGAAAACACAAGAAAGGCCTTCCAATTCTTAGCACGTAGGGAAAGCATTTACATGCCGGTCACCCATCCAGCACTGAAGGAGTCTCGATAAGGAAGGGCAGGAGAATTCAGGGAGGGCTTCCCGGAGTAGGTGACCCTGAACAGCAGCTGAAGGACGGATGGGATTTGGACCACGGAAGTCGTGGCCCTCACTTGTTCAATCGTTAATTCATTCCCTCATGGGAGGGACTTGTGATGACTGTCCCAGCAGGTGCAGAAAACACCAAGATGCACACACAGCTCTGCCAGGGAGGGAGACGTCCCTTGAGACCACGAGTGACAGCTGTTTGCTCTTTGAAGGAGTCACTGGAACTCCTTCTCTGAAACAAGAGTCAAGGTTATTCCCACTCTTCCCTCTTGGTTTTCTTCCCTCCAAAGCCCCCGGCCCTGCACTCCCTGCAGACCTCCTAACTGCTTGTCCTTCTTCTCTCTCTGCCTTGGCTTCTCAGAAACTCAGAGCCACATGGATGGTGCATGGAACGTTCCACGTTCTGTGGAACAGATGTGGCTGCCTCCTTTCCCTTTCCCTGGGATTTCTCATCAGCTCTTCAAGTTGTAACAGACACACCTCTGCAGGGCAGCCCAAGTCCTCTCAGAGGTGAGCCAGGTGGCTTCCGTGTTTAAAAAAAGAAAAAAAAAAGCAGAATATTCCTCCTGTCTCCCCACCTGCTCCCACCCTGAGCCCATTTTATTAACACTGAGCTTGTTTTGAAGTCGAATTTAAACAGCCCAAGTGATTGTTGGTATTTCATAACTAGTCCATTTTCTAGCTGCTAACAGCGGGTAACAATTTACGTATTTCTCGACACAGTATCGATACTGGATCATCAAAAAAAAAAAAGGAAGAAAAAAGAAAAAAGGGTCCGTATAGGAACTCGAGGCCATGATCTTGTAATCTCCTCGGCTCTGTGCCCTTGCGGTGACCCTGACTCACTATGTGAGGCGGGACAGGCCCTCCAGCATTTCTGCAGGGAAAACGGTGGAAGCTGGAGGCCAGAGCCCAGAAGATACTAATGGTCACAAGTGAAAAAAATCCCCGAAGGGCTGCTGTTGGCCAAGGGTGACCCAGAGTCAGTCTTTGGGATCAGAGAACCCCTCATGCGTTCCTTCGTTTGTTCGCCCATTCAATAAATCAAGTACCTTTCGGGTCAGACGCCGAGCTGAGCACCGGGGGTCCGGTAAACAAGACCAGGAAGGTTCGTGTCTCCTCCCCCCGGCCCCGCCGTACCCAACCCCCGAGTTGAGTAGAGTGGGGAGGCCACGATAAGCAAGGGAGCTACCAAGTGAACAAGCTCATTGCAAACTGTGCCGGTATAACAATGAGCAGAGGGGGAGGGGGGAAGGACACATCAAGAAAGGCCTCTCAGAGGAGGTGACCTCAGAGCTGGTTGCGGAAAGGGCAGGGGAAGCGACAGTCAAGGAAAACAACAGCGAAAGTCCAGAACAGGAAAGAGGGTGCACGTGGAAGATGCCGGAGGCCAGGGAGGATTCCTGCCTCCACCTGAGAGGTTTTGGGGCAGAAAGGCAGTTCTCAGGATGCCTGGGAAACTGGCCCTCCCTATGTGCCTGTGGGGACAACCGGATGTCCCTCCCCTCACACGGGAGGGAGAAGAGGACAAAACACTGATCCGAACAGTGGGAGACCCAAAACAGAACAAATTGGGGCACCTGGGGGCTCAGTCAAGCGAACGGCTCTCAGTTTTGGCTCAGGTCATGATCTCACGGTTCGTGGGTTTGAGCCCCGCGTGGGGCTCTGCAGTGACCGTGTGGTGCCTGTTTGAGATTCTCTCCCTCCCTCTCTCTCTGGCCCTCCCCTGCTTGTGCAGGCACGTACTCTCTCTCTCTCTCTCAAAATAAATAAACTTTTAAAAAAGAACAAATAAAAAGTAGGGGTAAAAAATGAGCCAAGAACCCCCTTTCTCTAAAATCAGCAGCCCCTGTCCAAGTGGGCACGGCTGAGATGTCCGTCAGCCAGTGCCTTCGACTGCCAAGGGTCCGGCCCCTTCCAGACTTCACTGAGGACCCCAGGCCCCTGCCCCAGACCACGCCTGGAGGCTCCGGGTCCTTCGCGGTGCCATCTGGAGGACCGTGTTGGGAATCACCAATGATCTTTTATTAGGTGATGAGCTAAAGCTCTTCTCTCTGCTTCCTTCTCGAGACAATGCCATCGTGGGCCCGCCTCGGAAGAGCGACGAAGCCACTTGATAAACAGCAAGGGCTTGTGGCCCCATCAGCGAGTGGGGGATGCTTTCAAGCCTTTCAGAACATCGTCACCCATGCCCGCAAGCCGGGGGCACTCATCTGGGGTCCGCCAGCGACATCTGAACACCAGGATCACGCAGTGACAAGCAGGGAAGGCACAAAACTCTACCTCGTCACCTTTTTAATGAGTAAAATCCTCTGGCTGCTGCCGGGGCCCTCAGAGACCAGCTATTAATGAGCGCTTAGAATAGATTGTGCTGTTTTCTCCATGTACGGTGGCCTGGGAGAGACACTTCAATTTCCATTTTACATCTGCTGCCATGTTCAAGTGTCTCCTTAAGGGCAGGAAAACACTTGGGCACATTCTGTCTTTAAAGAGACATGTTCCAAGAGAGCATTCCTTCCCCACAGCCGCATTCTATATGTGAACGTTTTCAATTTCCAAAGCATATATTTAGATTATGTATATGGAAGCCTGTGACACCCGGGGGGTCGGGGAGGTGGGGGGGAGAGCAGGGCCTCAGCCGCACACGCAGCCCTCCCTGTCCCTTGGGGCTCAAAGAAGAGGGCTTCTGGTTTTGTCCTCAGATTCGGGGGCTTCACTCACCGAGATGGGGACAAGGACAGCCTAAGTTTTATTCCTATTTATGACCCTTGGTCCCAGCCAGCAGACACGTGGGTGCTAATGTGGGGAGCACCACCATTTCCACAGGGCTGCGCGTGAGTGCAGATTGGGGAAGGGGGCTGGGCCCCGGGCCGGGGCCACGTGGGGCCCAGAAAGGAGACATGGCTGACCCGGGCCCACATGGGGGCCAGGTGATGGGGCTGGACTCCCACAGGGGTCTTTCTAAGACGACAGGAGCGGAGGAGAAAAGAGGAGGAGGGGAGACAAGAAGGACCTCTAGACCACAGCCCGTGCCCGGAGGTCTCTGTGATGTCCCCGCGGTCATAGGAGTCAGGACCCACAAGGGGAGTGAGGGTGAGTTTGGGGAATGCGCCCAGTGTCGGGGCAGGGGGCAGGAGAAAGAACAACCTTGGGCTCTCGGTAGTTACCAGCTGTCTTAGCTCGGCCACCATAACAGAAACACCACAGCCTGGTGGCTTAAACAGCAGACATCAGTTCCTCGCGGTTCTAGAGGCTGAAGCCTGAGGTCAGGGCGCCAACACGGCCGGTTTCTGGTGAAGCCTCTCTTCCTGGATTGTCGACGGCTGCCTTCTCACCGCGTCCTCTGACGGCAGAGCGGGAGAGAAAGCTCGGCGCCTTTCGCCCCTTCATGAGGGCGCCAGTCCCATCATGGGAGCTCTACCCTCACGGCCGCATCCAAACCTAATTACCCCCTGAAATGCCCACCCCGCAAACACCACCACACTGGGGATTAGGGCTGCAGCATATACATTTGGGCCGGCGTTGGGCGGTCGGGGGGACATAAACACTCAGTCCATAGCACCAGCTGTGTGATCTCGGGCAAGCCGCTTAGCCTCTCTGGGCCTTCACGTTTCATCTGTAAAATGGGATCAGAGTCCCCCTGGCTGTCGGTCTGTTGTCAGGATGGTGGGACCTGCCACGTGTATAGTGCCTGGTGCGTAGACAGAGCTGGCACAGTGACGTCTGTGTTCGTTTCCAGAGCCCGGTGATCGTCAGCACCCTGCAGACCAAGAAACCCATTCCTCCAATCCACCTCGGGAGACCCACAGCAAATGTGTCACGAGGAGCAGACATCCAGAGAAATACAACTTATCCACGCTCCGAAAAGGGACCGTGTGGGACAAGCCGCTGACAGGTGTGAAGTACCATTGATTCCATCATGGTGGCCGTCCCCAGAACAAACAGCCCCAGAAAGCACAGGGGTTGCAACCCTAGGTCTGTGGCATTTCCAGTTATCTCAGAGGGCATCTAAGATTCTCGCCAAAGGTGGCTTGAGTTTTCTCTCACTCAAAACGCCACCTCTCTCCGCCATCCGCCTTTTGGCAAGTGGCCGAGGTGACCCAGTTGTGCTGTGGCAGAGTCTGGTTCCCCGGCACCCATTCTGCCTCACTCACAAGCGTCCACGGTCTTGAGGCAGTGATGCGCCCAGTTACAGAACCTGCTTCCCGTCCTGTCCCACAGCCTGGTGTGGCCACACGACTGTGTTCCGGCCAGTGAAGAAAGAGAGGCTCCTAGGAAGGGAATTCTGGAAAGGTTCTCTGGAAGGGAGAAGAGACAACTAGAGAAAGACGCTTTCGCTTTGCCCTCTTCCTGCTTCCTGCTACCTGGAATGTGGACACGATGGCTGGAGCTGCAGCAGGCATTCTGCAACACTGAGGACAGGAGCCAAATGTGGGGAATGGCGGAGCAGGCGGAGGGACACAGCCTGAGCCCGAGATGATCGTGAAGCTACCATACCAGGACCTCTTGCACATCAGAGGGACACCTTTATGCACTTAAGCCACTGTGCTTTGCATTTTCTGTTAGGTACATTTTCTGTTAATCCTAATATATATACTTAGTTACTAGAGGCTATGAGTGTGTGAAAGAGGAGCCCGGGTCCCTAGCCACCGATCTGTCCTCGGCAGGAGACACAGGTGGGAGGGGGGACAGGAAGGGGACAGAACATCATGGCGCAGGGTGAGGGTCCGGCACACCTCCTGGCGGGCGCCTACCAAACTTGGCTAGTGCTGGACCCCAGGTGAGTGATCCGTCTCTCCCCGTGTCACCTTCTGGAGACTTCTAGCGTAAGCCAGAGTCTAATGGGGGGGTGGGGGTGCTGCCACAGGAAAAGAGCATAAGTGAAAATGAACCGTGGTTCGAACCCTACCTCTGACTTGCTAGCTGGGTGACTTTGGGGAGGCCACTTAACAGTTAAGCCTCAGTCTCCTCCTCTGCAAAATGAGAATCATAGTAACACCTACCTCAAAGGGTTAGAAAACTATAAATAAAGTGCCTGGAATTCAACCCTCAGAAATGATAGCTCTTACTGTTTTTGTAGATTGGTTCTGAACTGCCACTGTTTCCAGAGTGAGGTTTTGGGGCAACGGCACATCGTCTCTCTGGGAATGCGGAGGGGGAGCAAGGCTCCGGCCAAATGGCAGTGGTCCACCTCTTCCCAGGTAGGGTGAAATCCTCTCTAGGGTCCCGAAGGTCACTCCCAGCTGAACTAGAAAGAACTCAGAAGCAGGAAGGAGGAGCCGGCCGGCGCCTGTCACTGGCTTCCTCACTAACTGGCTGTGTGACCTCAGGCGAGTCACTGCCCCTTTCTGGGCCTCAGTCTCCCCACCCATGAAATGCGGCTGCCAAACCCCATGCCTCAGACCCCTTCCAGCATCAAAGCACAGCCCGATCGGAACAGCCAATCTGCCTGCCCCACTTAGGCCTGCTGCCGATCTTGCCCCCACCCTCCTCACCCCTGCCAGCCATTCTCGGATGTTCTTTCCAATCGTACCCTATCATTTTGACGGCCTGCTTCAGGGAGAAACATCATTTCTGCAGACAGTAAGGCTAGATCTGAGGATAGGGGGTGAGAAGAGATCTGAGAGAGTAGTTTGACTCCCTTTATGCAAACGTGATGAAACAGTTCAGATGTGCAAACCCTATAAATTGGAAGACGGTCGGCTTGTAAAAGAATCGTCTAGAAATACAAATAATCTTGCTCATCCGAGCCTTGCTCCTGTGGATGATGGGAAGCAAATTACGTTGAGCGTTAGCTACCGAGCACGAGGCCTTAACCACGTACTTAACACGCGTCACTAATTCAGCCCTTGCCAGGAGAACCCCATCAGGCAAGTGCTCCTGTCCTCACTCTGCCAGCAGGGTAGAGAGACGGCAAAGTTACAGATCTTGCTTAAACTGAGGTCACGCTGACAATCAGTGCTAGCACCAGGATTCTGATCTTGGTCTAATCTAGGCCGTCGCCATCACCCCATCATACCTGAAAGAGAAACCCACGAGTGGGATGAGGTCCGGCAACAGAACAGAACTTCGTCCTCGAATCAGCTGTCAGTGGCTGGCTGTGTGACCTTGGGCCAGTCTCGGAGTCTCTCTTTGCCTGCGTTTTCTCATGTGTCAAAGGCAGGCATTGGAGAGCTCAGAGCCCCGCTCTGCAGAATGGCACCTGCTGCTCCATCTCCAAGCTTCCAGGATGTTCCGCCCCGCTCCGTACTCCATACACCCCGGCTGCCACGGGGAGCTCCCGCAGCCGTGGAACAGTGCCCTGCTCGGGGACCTCCGGATGGACAGATGGCGGGCGACCTTGACACGCCTTCCCTTCCCTGCCCACCCCTGCCCGGCTCCAGAACGCCACGGGTGCCTCCTGGGTCCCCCAACCCAGGCACGTCTGCTTACAAACCTAAGCGTGTAACACTGCCCACTTGGGATAACAACTCCTGTCCTAGAGATTCTGTTTACCCAGCGGTGTTAGGGGGTGGGCAACCCTCACCTGCATCACCCTTCACCTGTCGGCCGTGCGGTGCCAAAGTCTCGTGGCATCCTGCGAGACTTTTGCAACGTGTAGATGGTGCTGCTGTAAAGAATTTAACAGGCCTGGGGCGCCCGGGTGGCTCAGTCGGTTAAGCGGCCGACTTCGGCTCAGGTCACGATCTCGCGGTCCGTGAGTTCGAGCCCCGCGTCGGGCTCTGTGCTGACGGCTCAGAGCCTGGAGCCTGTTTCGGATTCTGTGTCTCCCTCTCTCTGACCCTCCCCCATTCATGCTCTGTCTCTCTCTGTCTCAAAAATAAATAAACGTTAAAAAAAAATTAAAAAAAAAAAAGAATTTAACAGGCCAGCAACCGACACCCGAACCCCTTTGGATCCACCGATGGGTCTGATGCCCGTGAGTTGCCAAGAGCATTTATTGTCTCATAATTTGATTTACTTTTTTCCATGCTGCTCCCAGCGCCTGCAAGTAGGGGCAAAATGGCTGATGTCTCCAGATGCCACGGAGGCTAATAAAGCTTGCTGTGCTCCCAGCATGCTCTCTGCTGTCAGAAACCGGCAATTAACTTAATAGGGTTCTTGAAATGGAGTCGATCCGGGAAATGTGGCATGTGTTGACACTCTCCCGCTGATCCAAGCAGCCTCCCACCATTGACTTGCAGGGTCTGTTTGCTATTTGAATTATTTAGGAGCTTGTTATGTGAATTAAAAAGCAGCACTTTGCAGCATTAAGTCTAATATTTTATGATCTTCAATTGATTAGGTGGGCTTTCAGGATTACACGGAAAGGTTAAGATAGAACTCGCCTCGGACAGGAAGCTCTCACCAGTCTGCTTTGCTCTTCCAAAACCTAGATGAGAACCCAAAAGGAGCCTGCCTCCCTTTTCCCTTCCAAAGGGAGTCTTCTGGAACCTGTTTTTGGACCATCGAAGAGCTTTTCCACCCCGAGGATACCAGATGCCCTGGGTTCTCAGGACCAAAGGAGGCTGGTCCCCCATTTCTCCACCTTTCATTTAGGTCTTTCTTGGCACAAAGATGCCACTGATGATGTGACGCCCGGAGGGACTGCATCCCAAGCCTGGGCCTGCAAAGGGAAAGCCCTGCTGTGGGTTCCCAGCCATTCAGTTGGGCCTGGATGGGCACCATTTCCACGCCTGCTCTTGGCCAAGAGTGTGTCTAGGAATACCTCCCTCTACCCCACGAGTGCCAATTCATGCTTTCCTTGCCCTGCTAGCTGTCACCACCCTCTCCCCTGGCCTATGGCAATAATTTTCCACTGGGCTTCTCCCATCGCCCCCCTTCCAGTCCACCCTACGTTCTGCAGCCGAACCTAGTTCCAGCTGTGAATCTCCCCTGCTCAACAGCATTCAATGGCTCCCCATTGCTCGTTAAGTATATACTCATCAACCTGAGCCCAGACTCTCTTTCTAGCCTCATCTTCTATTGCTACCATATCAACCAGCCAGATTGAGCTCCTTAGCTCAGGGCGTTCACTTGATGTGTGACGCCTCTCTTCACCCACTGAAACTCTACTAGTCCTTGACAATGAAAAGAGTAAATAAGTACATAATACAGAGCTTCCTATATTCCAAGCACCTTAAATGGTATTATTTAGCGCCATTTAACCTAACCTGTAAGGTAGGTACCTTTACTATTTCCATTTTACAGATGGCAAAACTGAGGGTCAGAGAAGCTAGCTAACCACCCCAAGGTCACTGGGCTAGTTGGGATTTAAATCCAAGTGGACAACGCTCATCTCAATTCCACTTCCGTGGTAAAGCCATCCCTGCCTTTACCCGGGCGCCCTTTGTCCTCTGAGGTTTGCACTGTCCACATTTGCCACCGCACTGACTTATTCAGGCAGCAGGTGCAGGCACACAGCTCTCTTCTCTACCGGGATGGCAACGCCTTGAGACTGGGCCTCTCTCGTTTTCCTCGCGGGGCTTAGGGCCCGAGTTTGCACAACACATAGGAGGTGTTGACCCAAGCAGGCTGTCGACTTGCCCAGAGGGTGGTTCCCCACCCCAAAATCACAGCCCCTGGAAGAGTATTTACCTGGTCCTCACTGCGCTTGCCACGCGGTAGAAGGAGGCATTGCCGGGTGCCCAGTGAGGGACGGCACAGGCTGTAAAGAGTGACTGCAATTTGAATCCGGGCACCTCCTCTCTTAACCATGAAACCTTGGGGTAACGAGTAAATTAGCCTCGCTGAGCCATGGTGTTCTCACCTGTAAATGGGAATAACAATAGTCCCCACTCTGTAAGGAAATTATCAGAATTAAATGAAATAATTCATCAAAAGCACTTGAGAGACGTGGTCCCTAGCACACATTGGGGGCCTAGAAAAAGTCCGCTCCCCTTACCTTTGGACTGACCTTGATTGAGCCCGTAAACCACCTCGTGCAGCTGTGGACCCCGGCTCTGGCCTTTCTACGCCTCCACCTCCCCACCTGGAACACGGGCTATGAAAAACTCACCTGATAGGATTATGGGGAAGGATTTAATGAAATAACAGATGGGCCCGGAACAGAACAGACATTCAATATAGTAATAATAATATGTTATTTTTAATTAATATAACCTTCGCCCAAGCTGAGAATATTTACTTTTCTAGCACGCCATGACGATGGTCCTTGACCCCTGGAATCAACAACCTTGTGCAAAACAAGTGACACCTGCCGCCCCCCAACCCTGCAGCTGCTGTGAGGAGAAAGGCGAGGGTTGCCACAAAGCCCCGACCTCCAGGGGGCGCTCAACTTAACAGGGGGGGCGGGTCTGCTCCAGGGCGGGAGGGCAGGGCCACAGGCAGGGGGCCCTGAGCAAAGTCCCAGAGACTCAGCTGGGAGGAGCTGCTGACCCATCTGTCACCTGTGATCCATCAGAGCTGCTGGTCGTGCCACGGGGATGACAGCAAGCACTTTGGCATCGGTGGCGTGAAGGAGAGCGCCTGTATGATTAGTGATGCCTTCTTGGGACACCTCTGCCCTGAGACCCTAGGCTGCCACTAAGCCACCTTAAGTAGGGAGTTGCCTTCAGAACCTCTCTGCTGCAGGGAGGCCCTGAAGCCGGGAAGTTGTTCCCAGGACTGTTTCACCACCACACTCTGCTAGGTGTTATTCTTGAAGGCAGCTGAGGTCCTAACCTTGGGCCACGTGGACACGTGGACCAGCTAAAGGGGAGCTGGGAGCCAGAAAGACTCTCAAATACGTGCAAAATCCTGTATGAATGTATGGAGGGGTATACGTTAGGTAGAGGTTCTGTAAGATTCTGTATATGTCAGGATAGGCTAACCTCTAGCTGCGGTAACAACCCCTGCATCTCAATGGCCTGATGCAACATGTCACAGCCCCAGCAGACCGATAAAGAGTAGGTGATGAAGAGCAGGGCTCTGCTGGGTGCCCGGGGTCAGGATGCTAAGCGTCCGACTTCGGCTCAGGTCATGATCTCACGGTTCGGCAGTTCAAGCCCCGCGTCGGGCTCTGTGCTGATGGCTCAGAGCCTGGAGCCTGCTTTGGATTCTGTGTCTCTCTCTCTGCCCCTTCCCCGTTCACATTCTGTCTCTCTCTCTCAAAAATAAAAATAAACATTAAAAAAAAAAAAAAAAAGAGCAGGTCTCTGCTGACAGGAGCTCCACCGTCTCCAGCATGGGGCTCCCCAGGTCACCCTGAGCACTGACATTCAGTGGGCAGATGGAGGGAGGAAAGGTGCATGAAAGATCTTACAAGAAACTTCAGGGGCCAGGCCTGGAAGCAGCATATGTTACTCCCGCCCACATTCCACTGGCCAGAACTCGGTCACATGGCACCCCTGATTGCAAAGGAGGTTGGGAAATGTAGTCTTCCTAGGTACCCAGGAGGGAAGGAAAACTGGTTTGGAGAACACAAGAAGAAATACCATTAACTTTATGTACATTGTTCATTTAGTCCTCACTCTTAGTAGATCTTTTATTTGATATCCATTTTATAGAGAAGGAAAGCGAAGGTCACAAGACTAAGCCACTTACAGAGGATCACAATGGGGGTTAACGGTGGAGCCCAGCATTACACCTCACGCCTGTCTCTTGTCACCACACAGTCTCGAAGGCACTCCATTTTGTGCCTTTCGTGTCTGACGCGTTTTGAGTGGGAAAGCAAACGTGAATGGAGAAGATCATTTTGAGCTTGTACTTTGGGGTCAGCTAACACGTACGGACGTACTCTGTGCCAGACGTCATTCAGAAGGCTTTTCCACGCATGGCATCGTGAGCTCCTCCCACCGACCTTGTAAGATTCATCTAGCTGTTATCTCAGCTTGATGGATGAGCAAATGGAGGCCCAGAGAAGTTAGCCAACTTTCCCAAGGCCCCACAGCTAGTAAGCGGGGGCACAGGGACCCCGACCCTAGTGACTACGACAGTTCTGTGGGCGTGCCCTCCCCCGACACGTGCGTGCACTCATTCAGCACCCGGTTGCTCGAGGCCACCCACGAAGTCGAGGCAAACGGAGAAGGCGTCTCCTTCATTCTCGTGCCCCCGCCATGCAGCCCAGGCCTGCCCCCCTCTCCCTCAGAAGTCAGAACCTGACCGTGGGAATCCGCCCAAGGACACGTGGACACACCAGCAGAGTCACCAGCCACTTGTCTGGGAGCACCACGACCGAGCCCAGCAGCCCATGGAACATGGCTGCCGTCCCCTCCACAACCCCATTCGAGCCTCCTGATGGTTTCACGAAGGTAGGTGTTTCACGGTCTCCAGCCACTGCATCACTTAAATAACTTAATCACTTAAACCAAAATAAATTCGGTTAATGGGGTCAGGAGCAGATCTGGGGCGGACGTGGAGGGGAACCAAGGCAACACCACGTCTCCTCAAGGCACCCTGGCCCTCTGAGGTATTGTTTCACACAGGGCGAGGCCCCTGGGGACGGGAGAGCACGTCCCCTTGCTTTGCGCCTTGTACGAGGCCAAGGTGTTGACCTCCAGCGGACCCCGAGACTCAGGAAGGCGGGGTGGAGGGTGGGAAAGCACCGAGGTTAAGGGACGTGGACACCCAGACAAAGGTAGAACTAAGGCCAAACGTTCAGAAGCAGGGGACCAGAGGGAACCACCCCCTCCCACCCCCCACCCCTGCCCACGTCAGGTCTGCACCTGCACCCGTGAAACTGTGGCAAAAATGCCGACACAGGAGTCAGCCCGACTTGATTCGGGACCGGCTCCTCCATTCACTAGCCCCAGTTGTTCTACCCCTCAGTTGCTCGGCCTATAAAATGGGTGCAATGTCAGTCTGACATCACAGGACTATAAGAAGGCCTGGGGGGTGAGCACAGGAAGCACCAAGCACGGGGTCTGGCATGAAGCCAAATAAATCCAAGTGTGGGCCCAGGGGCCTTTGAATGCAGTCCTCTTAGAAACCAACAAACAGGGGCGCCTGGGTGGCTCGGTCGCTTAAGCGTCCGACTCCCGCTCAGGGCACGATCTCGCGGTCCGTGAGTTCGAGCCCCGCGTCGGGCTCTGTGCTGACCACTCGGAGCCTGGAGCCTGTTTCAGATTCTGTGTCTCCCCCTCTCTCTGACCCTCCCCCGTTCATGCTCTGTCTCTCTCTGTCTCAAAAATAAATAAAGTTTTTTTTTAAAAAAAAAGAAAGAAAGCAACAAACAAAAAGTCCCCGACTGTAACCGACTTAATTCTCTAATCATCTGTATCACCAAACGAGACACCTCATTATAGTCATTTGTTTTGCGATTAAAATAACCCCCCCTTCATTTTTCCCCGGGCCATGTGGCAGGATCTTTGAGGTAGGCCGGTCACTGGTTCCCACAGTGACCTCGCGGACCAGCGCCCACAGAACTGAATGTTTTCTGAGGCCAGGAGTTTGCGCTTCAGGGCTCACGTCCCTGGACATTATCGTCGTTAATCCTCACGGTGGCCCTGGAAGACAGGTAGAGCTGGCCTCATGACCCTCATCTTACAGGAAATGGAGACTCCCAGGGGTTTCAGTGAGCAAGCGGCCGCCCCGGGGCTCGAGGCCAAGTCCTCGGGCTCCAAATGCCGGGTGTTTTTGGTGACACCGAAGGGGCTCAGCATTCTCCTGGGCACCGGGACTTTGAGGCTGAGGCTTTCCTTACACCCGGCAGGGATCAGAGCAGGGGCCCCGGAGCGAGGCCCTGGGGGTTCTGCCATTTACCGGCCCTGAGACCTTGGGCAGGCTGCAGGACCTCTCTGCGTCTTATCCGTAAAGTGGAGGCGATGTGACTTCCTGCGTCTAAGGTGCTGTGATGTGTGGAGACCAATTAGCACAGGGCCTGGTGGATCTAGGAAGAGCCATTACGTAGCACTACTGATACCCTGTGCGGGGAACCACAGCCCCTCACCCCCCTCCTGTCTTTGCTTCTGATGCTCCATGACCCCGGAGGGCAGAGACTGAGACAGAGGTTCAGTGCAGCGTGGTGATTAGGAGTGCAGGCTCTGGTTCCGGGTTCAGACCCCAACCGTCTCCGGCTGTGTGACCTTGGTGAGCTCGGTGTGTGCTCTGAGACCATCCCCCTCCGCTCTCCGGAGAGCCAGCGGTCTTCAAAGTCTTTCCCAAAGACGCGACCCCGGCATGGGAGCTGGCCGCCAAGGATGGTGACCTTGTCCGAGATACTCGTGGTTTATCGTGACCTCACCGAGTAAATAAATAGCGTGAGATGGGGAGCCAGGCCCGGGCTTTCCAGAAATACTCTGTCCCTGGCTCCAGCTCGGGCACGGAGACGCGGTGACCCCAGCCAGTTGACTCATCTCCCCAACATGAGCTGAGATGCCGAGGCAGCCCCACCCAGCCTCTCTCGGCCCTCACTGGCTCCTTCACATGGCCTGGCAAGCCCAGCAGGAGCCCGTCTAATAGAGGCGCTGGCTCTGGGGAGGGCGAAAGACAGGTGTGAATCTGCGATTAAAGCCAAAGAGGGGCAATGAAAAGAGCAGAAAAGCTCTGACTGGGGGAGGTTGAGGACAAAAGGCCCGTGGCCCATGATGCAGCGGGTAGCTTGAGATGAGGCTGGGACATTGCTGCGCCGTGGGGTGGAGGTCTACAGCGGTCCTGGGCCCTCGGGGCAGACGTCAGGACTGGGGAGCAGATCCAGAAGGCCCCTCCGTCACTTCCCAGGTTCAGGGGCCACAGGGAGAGCTCAAAAAAGAACCGACTCCAGCCTCATGGTCAAAACTAGTCACAGTGGAAAGATCAGGACACCGAGTAAAGTCTCTGATTGACACCCTTCTCGAAAACCTGAACCTCGTTCAGAAAATTACTGTCTTTATTTTATGTAAAAAAAAAAAAATCTAACTAATATGCTGACAACTCCTCTCATTGAACGACAGAAGTAGGCACTTAGACACGAGGTGGTTCAACTACTTTGATGTGCAGGCCAGGAGATGCGACTCCGTTCACCCATCTACAGTTTTTACCAAGTACTTCTGCTACATAGCAGACACTGGCCAAGGTGCCGGGACCTGCAGAGGACGAGACAAACAAGATCCCCATCTCCTACAACTTCTGCTTTGAGGAGGAGACAGACAAAAAGCCCAGAGCAAATAGAGAAAAACATTCCGATCAGGATAAACATTAGGAAGAAAACAAAGAGCTTTGTAATAGTGATGGGTGGGATGGGAAAGGCAGGTGGTCGCCAAGATGTCTCAGAGGGGACCGCTAGGCTGAAGTCTGAAACAGAAGCCAGGAGAACAAGGGAAGAGCTCCACCTCCAAGTGCAAAGGCACTGGGGCAGGGACTCATTTAGGGAGGTCCAAGGAAAGGAAAACATGTATGTGGCAGGGGTGGGGTGAGACCCGCTAACATTTGTAGGCACCCTGTGCCTGGCACCATGCTGGCACTTGACTGGCAGTTCATTAAGTGCCCTTGAGGACCCTTGAAGGCAGGGTTCCATTAGCAACTCCAATTAGGTCGTGGAGGCTGAGGCCAGAGAGGTTCAGCAACCTGCCCAGAGTTACCCACGGAGGACAGGGCAGGCAGGATTCCACCCGGGGACATCCCACATCCAGAGTTCACTGGAGGCGATCCCAGGCAAGGGCTAGAGGACACAGCCCCCGTGGGCCTCGGAAAGGAGCTGGGATTTTGCTCAAGGCCAACGGGAAGCGACCGGTTCACACAGTATGTCAGTGGTCAGGTCAATGACTGTTGGCAGCCTTCTTGTGCACCAGGCTGCCGGCGGTGAGCCTGCGGACAGGACACTGGGCAGGCGCCCCTCTTCGGACAGACACTACCCCCCCGCAGCCCCGGCTACCCGCCCCCCCACACCTCCTGGGCCCATCCCCTCGCCCCACCCCCACCCCGCGCCTCCCTTCCGACCGGGCACCATGGGTTTGGGGACGAGACCCGGCGCTGTGCGCGCGCGGCGGCTCCGGTCTCGGGCCCCTCCGACCGCAGGGACGCGCGCAGACCCCAGCCATCCAGCGCCGCGCCCAGACGGGGCTCAAAGATCGGCCTCCCCGCACTCCTCGCTCGGCCACGCCGCCTCCTCCGGGAGCCCTCGGGGCGCCTCTCGGGGCGGCCAGCACCGCCAGGTTACCGGGGAGCCCTTTCTGCCGTCAACTCTGCCTCGCAAATCCAGCTCTGCAGGCCAGCCCGGGGGCCACGGAGCCCAGGGCGCCCCAGCGGGGGGCGCCCCGGCCCGTAGCGCGCAGACGCGGACCCCCGCGGGCACCTCGGCCCCGCGGGGCGGCCCCGGGGGGGAGGGGGAGGGGGCGGCCCCGGGCTCCGTGACCCCCGCGGGCCGAGACACCAGGAGGGTCCATCCGCGAACCTCCGCATCCCGACGATTGCCGGCCTCGAGGTGGCGCGGCCTGATTGGCAGGTCCCCCCTTGGCAGGGGTGGGGACCGGGGAGGGCTGTTGTGCACAATCGCTGTTTTTACTCCTGCCACCATTAATTCAACTACTGACAGAGAAAGGAGGGTCCGCCGCGGCTTTGTGTCACGCACTCACTGTAATTTACTTGAAAAGAATTAAATCACAATTACCTGCCATTCGTTTTGCATAAGACAAGCTGTAAGGGGCCGGGACAACAGCCCCATTGTTGCCCTATTGGAACAATATTTCTCAATTCGAAACTTGAAACATTCGAATTAGCAGCTTCGTTTGACTACGGCGGCCCACGGATAGCAAGGCTTGCTTTGCGCCCCACCTCGGACTCCAGACATTACAGTTAACGAGCCTCATTTTCATTCATCTAAGTCTAGACCGATCTTTTAAAATCGTCGCATTTACGGTACAAATGCACCTCCCAAATGTTGGAAAGGAAAACGTAACCTTTTATCTGTTACGTAGCCCAATTGATAAATTATCTAAATGCCATGAAAACTCCTCTGGCTGGACCTAAAATCAGAGCAAACCGTAATTAACTCACTTGAGATTTGTTTAAATGTCTAAAGAAATCACGCTGCTTCTCAAATAAAGTTACTTCTGTTCTCATTCCTCCCCTTTCAGATCTGGTCAGCAGGTAAACATGACTGATTAGCCTTTAAACCAACGCTTTTCAAGTGTATTTAAAATATTCAATTCTGCAAAATTACATCACCGTGAACCTGTGTGTTCAGCAAATTTGAAGCCAGGCTGAGTTTTTAACAACTTCTGTAAAAGTAAACTGCCGCTTCGAGTGAGCTGTAGTTTCCATTAGCATTAGTAGTTTTTCAGTAACAAAATGTAACTGTTCAATCAAGCCTGAATATTGAAAAGAGCCCAGTTACTAATCGTAAGAACTCTCTGAACCATCAGGAAAAACAGCAAATAACAGAAATACAATTGGTAACATCCAGAGTTGTGCGCAGGGAGGACAACATACTATAGCAACTTGATGCATCTGAAAATAAAGGAGTCACAGAAAATAAGGTTGATAACAGAAAAGATGACCAGAAAGGTAGAATTTTTAAATCTGAGTAGTAAAAAAATAAAATAAAATAAAATAAAATAAAATAAAATAAAATATAAAATAAAATAAAGTAAAATAAAATAAAAAATAAAGAAAAGCTGAAATGCAGATTTAGTGCCGAGAATAATTAGAATGTGAAATAAGAAAACTTATGACCTAGAAAAGGAAGTCAAAAAAGGAGTGAAAATGCATTTGCTGTAGTTAGCACTGAATTTTCCTAATTTTAAAAAATGCAATTTTGTGGTTGAAATGTTATTAGTATTTAAGAGGTTTTTTTTTTCTTTAAAGAGTGAAAGCTGCTAGCTGACATTTGTTTAGTGAATGGCCTTTTCCTTTAAAAAAATATTTTATTGTCTGTGCTCTTTCATTTTTTTAATGAACGTGTGAGTTAAAAGGTTTACTTTTATTTCCAGTGGCTTAAAATTTTTTAAAGTCATTTTTCCCTTTTGTGTGTGAGACAGAAAATAACCGTTTGGCCTCAGCAGAAAACAAATGACAAGTGGATCAAACCAAGGACTCAACTCTATTTTCATGACTGGGTTTTTGAAGAATAATCCATAGAGATGGGGGAGGAAGGGATTCATCAGGCAAATGAAACAAAGTCCCTGATCTATATTCCTATTCTGATATCACCTCCTGGAATATCCACAACATTTTAAGTTCCAGCCTAAGCCACGAATTCCTTCAGAACAAATCAAATGTCTTTAAAGAATATTTCTGTTTGAAAAGGAATTAAGCTCTCCTGAAAGAATTTTAAAGGTTGTGATATTCACAGTCTGATAAAGCAGCACCTTTAATGAAATTCTAATTAGCAATTTCATGCACTTTGCTATTAGTCATATCAGATTAGTGCACATTTTCACAGCCTTCCTTTAATTAAGTGCACTTATTCCAAGTTTCAAACACTTTCCTTATAAGATGAAAACTGTGCTGAAATGTTATTTAGTAAACAGAGGAAGTGTGAAAGTGTAGGTGTGCGTGTGTACATGGGCGGACATTTTTAACTGTCTACAAATTTTTTTTTTTTACATTTATGGAGTTGGTGAACTCAGGTTTTCATTTCTTTTTTCTTGTATTCTCGGTGTTTCCTTGGGATTTCCACAGGACCTATTCAAATCCTTAGCCCAAGTACACATCATGTGTACTTTGGCTTAAAATGTATTTCTGGATGTGTATATATGTGGGAGGAATTTTTTGCTTAAAACATCTTTTCTGTATGTGTGTATGTGTGTGTGTATTGTATATGGATAGTGTATATACATATATGTGGGGGGGGAGAGAGGGGAAAGAATAAGAGAGGGGGAGAGAGAGAGGGAAACTATACAACGTACAATATTGAGTTTTTTAAATCTCTGACAAGCAAAGGAAAAGCATTCGCCCATAAAGCAGCCCCCGCCCCTCATCACCTTTTGCAGGCATCTCTTTTCCTTTGAAAACAGCAATATGATTTCTTTCGACCTTCTAAATTTCATCCTGAAGCTCCAGCAAGGAGCAGGCAGCTTAGCTTGGTGAGCCGGATCCATGCAGCACAGGATATCTTCCTTCATTTTAGACCCTACTTGTCTCCACTGGGAGAGTTCAGCAGTCAAGCCAGCCTTTTCCAGGCAAAGCAGGGACCGACCTCGTCTGGGGGCTCAAACCCTACAAAGCCCCGAATCCCGGGATCGTCCCTCCCTCCCAGCCTGCTGGAGGGTTGCCCCAATTCAGGCAGATCATATTGTCTGGGAATGAAGCTGATCTTATCTGTAGCCTTTTGTCAAGCGGAAGTTTTTGTTGCCTGTTTTGCTCCGAGGTTGAAACTTGTAATATATTAACTAATTGCTCGCATCTCTAACACATGTTCTCCTGTTGGTGTCATTCATTTATACTGTAACATTTTTGACATTTTTAGATCGTCTCTTGGGACTCCTGGGCCTCTTAGCAGTTCCCTCCATGAAGAGTGTTTGCCTAATGATTACTGACTGACATCTCAATAACGAGCAACGTAGGAGTTGGGTACATCTATTGAAGAGTTCTGGGGTGTGTGTGTGTGTGTGTGTGTGTGCGTGCGTTTTAATTCATGGTCCACTTTGTCAAGTCATGTGTGAGCCATAATTTAAGCTAATAATTACCAGACATGAATTCAATGAAACATTGGTGTCTACACTTAAAAAAAAAAAAAAAAAAAAAAAAGTCCTGAATTTTAATGCATTCAGAAAACGTTTGCCTAGGGCCAGGCTGGGTCCAACACACATATGGAAGCACTTTAAAAGTGATAAATGATTTGGAATCTACCCTGTCTACTGGTGTGCTTCTCAGGAAAGAAAATTAGAGCTAACAGGTGTTAGATAGGGAATGCTGGGGCATTTTAATAGAATTGTCAAAATGTTGGTACCAGATGTTGACATTAATGCACACAACTCTGAACGTAATGCCGGGCCGCCATTTAAATGATTATTTGTTTAAATTTCAAGTCGCCAGCAGGAAATCCTTACTTTGTTCAGCACCTTTCTCTACACAGCATCCCCCTGCTCTTTCCCCTACGATTTGCATCAAAGTGTGGTGGTTGCTCGGCTCACATATGCATGCTTTAAATAATCCATGCCTGTCAAATTTCATTTTTTCTTTTCAGATCGTCCTCATCACGTCCCCATCCTCACCGGCCTTGAAGTCCGCCTCAATGTATTCGTTTATGAGGGAAAAAATGATTTAAATACTGCCAGTTACAGGCTAATTAATCTTTGAACTACTCGGCAACTTCAAATGTATATACCAAGGAATCTGCATGAACTTGTAATTACTATGTATTTATACGATATTTTCCATGTAATCACCAAGTCGTTACATGGCTATGTGAGCCTTGTAAATCACGGTGATAGCAGAAAACTAATCTTTCCCGTGCCACTGCAGAAAGCCCATGCAGGAGCCGCTGGTCTCCACCACGCTCAATTAATCGAAGGATCCAGAAAGCCTCTGTGCTTTAAAGGACACTAGAATGCTTGCCCGCAATAGAGTCCCAACCTAAAGAAATATCAGGGGATTGAGAGACGGGTGAGGTGGGCAGAGAGCAGTCTTTTCATCCAGCTTTTGTACAAAGACGATGATTGGTTTGGGGCATTTATTCCTGATGGGGTTGAAAGGCAGTAAGAAAAAAAAAAATGTCTAGGCCAATGCCGCCATCGGTTGTGCAAGCAGCGTTCTGCTGTGACTTGGGGAAGGTCCTGAAATAAATTCCAATGTGAGTTTCGAGAGCAAACCCTGAGGCAGACTTGGGCTGTCATCTTTTTGAACCCAATTAAAGCAGAGGCAAAACCTCCAATTTTTCCAGACGGGGCTTCCTGTCCCCACTCTTCAAAAGTAACTTCCTTCATAAACAAACTGTGTGTGTGTGTGTGTGTGTGTGTGTGTGTGTGTGTGTGTACATGTGTGTGCATGCATATGTATTTGCATGTCTGTGTGCGTGGGTGCGAGAGCTAATGTAATGTCTTCAAAAGCCACGTTGGACCGCGTGGTCCCTCTTCTTAGAAAGCGATCACCCATGTGGGAAGGCCCGTTCTCTCCTCCTTGGGAGGTGCCCCCCTTTCTCCTCGACTGGACAGCCGAGGTCTGGTTTTCCTTGGCACAAGGACAGATGAGGCTGTATACAGAACCAAGGCCCTTCTGGGAGCTACAAGGACCCACTCAGAGCAGAGCAAGGGGGACGAAGTGGCCAAATCTCTGCTGGACTCTGAATTTCTACAGTCGTGGGCTTCCCTCTTATCTCAGCCCTACTCAGGAGTGTGGAGGGGGACCGAGGCAGCGTAGCCAGAGGCCCCACCACGGCCTGCAGCCCCTCCCACCCTGACCCGGACCCTCGCCTGGCTCCCGCACAGCCCCGGATGACATCCCCAGCCCCCTCAGGCCCGATGGCTGTGTGGCTTGGCGTCCCCAAAGCCCTTTCTCTTCAGAGGCTCACCCGACTACAGCCGCACTGTGCAAAATGGTAGCCACTAGCCACAAGTGGCTCTATAGATAATTAATTAAAATTAAAGCTTCTGTCTCTTGTTGCACTGCCACATTTCAAGTGCTCAAAATGTGTCCCGGGGCCGCCATATTGGATGGCGCAGGTACAGACTATGTTCAAGAGCGTTGGTCTAAAACTCTACGTAATTCTCTGTTCTCTGCCCTGATGTTTCCCTGCCCAGAGACGGTGGCATTCAGCAGGATCAAAGGACAAGACCAGAGAGGTTTCCCTGGGCCCATGTAGAGGCTGGCTCGCCTCCCCAGTAAGACCTTTCCTCACAGTACCTGGCCTTTTGGTGCGGGGTCAAGGTCAAACCCGGGGCTACTGTGTTACCCAGAGCCTGGTGGGCACTTGTTATGAGGAACAAAATCCCCAGATCCCGCAGAGCCCTGGAAGGTGCCTGAGACCATGGAGGCCTTAAGTGGCTAGGGGCGAGTTCTGTTAGCCAGATTGGCATTTGCCTCATGGAGATGCCGGCTTTTGCCAGTGTAAACCTGGGATGCCTCTCTGCCTCCTAAGGTAAGAGATTCCCAACTCGTTAGCCGGGGAGAAATTCTAATTATTCATTATCTTGCACGGCACATGCTGCTCTTGGATGCTTGATTGATATCATATGCGACTCATCATTGTGGCTGTTTTTCCAGGGCTACCCCAGGCCAGGCCAAAGGCATCTTTCCTCCTCACTGCAACCCTATGAGGTAGAAACTGTGATCCCATCTTACAGATGGGAAAAACTGAGGCTAACTTGTACTTACTGCCTCCGCTGAAGCCACACGGCTCAACAACGATGGATCAGGGTCCCGAGCTCGCCCCCTTCACCATCCCCCCCACAGGCCTATTCTTCAGCTCTGTCACTGCTCCTCACAGGCGGCCAGGAGGCTAAGCGGGATGTCTGGCTTTCCAAACCCTCAGCATCGCTCATCGTCAGCATGTGATTCCTTAGCCGCTTCGCTCCCCTAACCGCTCGCTGTTGGTGGACTAGTGCAACAAACAACATACCGCTTCTAAGAGCGGGTCTCGATAGACGTGGAATCCTTTCGAATCCCGCCGCCACCATCTAAACGGCTAGCCTGCTGGACAATGAGAGCTAAGTGGCCCAGTTGTCCCCACTGCCCAGCTAATAGCAGGCCAACCTCCAGAAGCAACGCCACCTCGTTGACCTGCAGCTCAGCACAGATGCATACTCAGGAGGGAAGACGGCCCAGCTGAGCCCAACCGAATCTGTTGACCCATAGACTCACCAATTAATGATGGTTCAGTCACTCTATCTGCAAATGATTTCTCAGCCGGCACGAACTACGACACACTCTCTGAGTCAGACGGGTTTTCCTGCGATCTAAATCTACTCCTGTTGTGCCCTCCGCCTCTTTGATTCACTGGTTATCTCTCAGGGCTATGTGAGAGCTTCTGCTAGGCGCCCCGAAACCCATCAACCAGGCAAGATTCAATAGTGCTCCTTCTGTCCCCCCTCCCTGAGCATCATGAAACCCCTTTGCTCCCTGAGCAACCCACAAAGAATTTTTATTTAAAACATCTCACTCTGCGAGGGGTGCCTGGGTGGCTTGCTCAGTTAGGCGTTTGACTCTTGGTTTTGGCTCAGGTCATGATCTCACGGTTTGTGACTTCGAGCCCCACATCGGGCTCTGTGCTGACAGCGCGGAGCCCGTTTGGGATTCCGTCTCCCTCTCTCTCTGTCCTTCCTCCAGTTGCTCTCTCTCTCTCTCTCTCTCAAAATAAATAAAAAATAAACTTAAAAAAAAGATCTAACTCTGTGACCATTGGACATGAGATTCATTCCCACTTTTGGTTCTGATCTTGGACCAAGCCACAAAACATCCCACATCCACCAGGATGCTTGCCTTGATTTTCTTTCTGGTTTTCTTTCTGTTCATAGCCAGGAATCCACAGGAGCACGCCAGTCCCTCCCCGACACATCAGCAGCCAACAGAGCTGACTGAGACTTTATCCAACCTATTTTCCATTTTCCCATTGGATCCACGGGTTCCGGGCCTTCCGAAACCTGGAGTGGAACTCACACTGGAAATCCTGTGGGGCCTCGCGTCCGGAACGGTGCTGTGGAGCCCACGACGCGTTCCATGCAGCTGGAACCGAGATGTGGGAAGCTGGGTCATGGCCAAGCTGGGCTGTTCCGGCCACCTCCAGAAAACTTCAGTGCTCAGGGATTCAGGTTTTATGGGTTTCCTCCGTAGAAATGAGTCCCTGAAATTTCTATGCACGTTACACCGTGCACTCCTTCAATATGTAGGTCTTGGTCGCCTACTGTGTGCAAGCAAGAGTTGGGGGGATAAAGCGGGGAAGGAAAAGATACCTCTACTTGGAAAGAGCGCACGGGTGGGCAGGTATAAAAATGACGAACAAAGTTGAAAGGGGGAATCGAATGGGTGTCCCGCAGAGGACAAAAAAATGAATAGCTGCTATTTATGGACACTCAGGACTTGCCGAGCACTCTTCTAATCCCAAGCATCCAAATATTTGAAACTCCGAAATATTAATTAAAACGTAGACAAAGGCATTGCTAATGTAATTCCTTACACCAAATCCTTGACCTCTTGGCTGACCTGACGTGTGTTTATAAAGCAGAAGGAGCCCGTTTTAATCTGGGCCAGGAGCATTTGTTGAGAAGCAAACATCGCCGCAGAGCCAGAGGGACCAGCTCGTGAGCTGAGAGGCTCCGCATCTGCCGAGCCAAGCAGGGCCTGGGAGCTGGCACATGGCTTCTCCCCTGGAGCTGGGTGTCCTCAGGCTAATCACGGAACCTCTCTGAGTCTCATTTCCGCAGCTTAGCGTGGATAACAACTTTCCAGGCTTCCTGGGCTTTTTGTAAGGATCAATTCGAATGGTGGGTCAATATGTTGTCGACCAGTTGTGCGAACCGCTGAGCACTTACGCTCCGAGTCACGCTTCTCAGAGTGTGGTCCGTGGACCTACAGCATTGGCATCACTAGGGAAGTGATTAGAATGCAAGGTCTCAGGCCCCAACCCTGCTGAATCAGAATTGCTGAAGGCAGGGCCCGAGGATGCCCTCCGGCCATCCTGAGCGTGGTAAAGTTTGAGCGCGATGGCCGTAAGTAATGCCAGTTCTGCAGGAGGGTCCCGGGTCACAGCCGTGGTCCCAGGAGAATCGTGGAGAATGGCCTTTTGATGGCACGGGTTTCTCAAAGTGGATGGTAAACTGTATGATCCCGACGAAGGGTTCACATGAGTCCAGCAGCCTTCCTGAGAGATGGAGATCACATAATCACCATGGAGACAGGGCTAGGAAAAGGGACGAAAGGAAGACAGGTGGGCAGGCTTTCTCTAGGAACCACCTTTAAGACAACTAGAGACAACTGGATTTAGAGACCATGGTCATAGGCCCCAAGACCTGAGTGGTCCAGAGGATCCTGCCTGCTGGGGCTGTTTCTATGTGGACAATCAAGCCGCCACCTATATGCTAGTTGACTCACTCGGCCTTGCTTCCGCGGATCCTGGGTGGGGCCTCGAAATTCTCCTACACACAGCGCTCCTTGCTGCTCCTGCGCATTTGCCAGAACTGACTTAATCCCTCCCCTTGCGCCCTAGAGATGAGCAAACCGAGGCTCTGACCACTCTCCCGTGGCGTGCAAAAGTGTGTACAGAGCTCCCGGTGTCTCCCAGACCCAATTCTTCCTGGCCCTTTGAATCACCTCAGACCGCCGGGCCTGCCGCGAAGGAAAAGGGAGCGAAACATCGCAACTTTGGGTGAAGCGAGCGTGAGCGGTCCGGGGGGAGCTAGCCCCAACTTGAACCTGACCAGGCAGAGATCACCCATTTTTCAGATGAACAAATGGAGGTGCAGTGAGATTACCTGGCTTGCCGTGGTGGCTAAGGGGAACCTTACCTGAATTTCCTGCCACTACGTGGTCCTTGGATATTGGATTTGAAGTATGGATTGCCTTAGACCTAAGGAATCTCACTTCCTGCTGCCCTGAATTTTTTTCCATTTATTTATCTATTTACTTATTTAAAGAGAGAGAGAGAGGGAGAGAAAGAATCCCAAGCAGACTCTGTGCTGTTAACGCAGAGCCTGACGCCGGGCTCGAACTCACAAACCATGAGATGGTGACCTGAGCCGAAATTAAGAGTCGGTCACTAGGGGCGCCTGGGGGGCTCAGTCGGTTAAGCGTCCCACTTTGGCTCAAGTCATGATCTCACGGTTCGTGAGTTCGAGCTCCGTGTCGGGCTCTGTGCTGACAGCTCAGAGCCTGGAGCCTGCTTCACATTCTGTGTCTCCCTCTCTCTCTGCCCCTCCCCTGTTCATGCTCTGTCTCCCTCTGTCTCAAAAATAAATAAAAAACATTAAAAAAAAAAAAAGAGTCAGTCATTTAACCAACTGAGCCGCCCAGGCACCCTTGGCCTGGAATTCTTATACTGGGGACTCGTTTCAATGGATCTGGAGAACCATTTGGTCTTTTAGAGTCTTACCTACGACACTAGGGTCCTATCTTGTCCGAGGTCGGCAGTGAGACAAGAATAAGGCTGTCTCGCCGTTTTGGCCATATCTGCACGACTGTCCTTTATCATTTACTCAAAATTTTACTTTACGTTGATTTGCTTTGTTCTTGATCACTTTAATACATCCATTTTAAAAGAATGCATCACATGAGTATTGCTAATAGAAAACCAATTCCACTCACCGTAACCCATTAAAACAAATACACAACCTCCAAAACGTAAAAATGTTCCTCAGTGTGATACCTCCAGTCGGTTCGCCCGGCACCAAGCACGACACACAGCGCATATGGGAAAAGCCCACGCACAGGGAAGCGTGAGGCTGGGAGAGGGGAAGGGAAAGAAATTCCCATTTCGGCGCTGAGGATGCGTGGCGCCTTTCCGAGAAGTCCCAGGGAGTGGAGGGAGGGTTGGACGTGGCCTTGGTTAAGCCACTTCCACCGCAAGCCTCAATTTCTTCAGCTCTAAAATGAGGCTAAGCGTGATCATGCTCCCCCCGCCCCCACCCCAGGATGCTTGGGGGGATGAGTAATTGGGATCGTGGCTGCTCATGAGCTTTATAAATAGTGACCCAGCACAAAGTTGAATGTTTGAGATTTTTTACCATTTCATTTCATCATGATAAGCGTACTCCTTAACCTTCACTCCCTGTTTTTCCCATGCCCCCCACTCACTTCCCCTCCAGTAACCAGCAATGTGTTCTCTGCAGCGAAGAGTCTTTTCTTGGTTTCTCTCTCTCTCTCTTTTTCCCCCATTGCTTGTTTGTTTTGTTTCTTAAGTCCCACATATGAGTGAGATCATATGGTATTTGTCATTCTCTGACTGACCTATTTCACTTAGAAATGTTCGAGATCATTGTTCTCAGCTCTCCCCATCGTGTTGAGATGCCAGTCCCCAGCAGATGAAGGTTGCACAAGGGAGGTTGCTGTGGGAGGAAACTTTGTAACATTTGTCATGGCAACGTGTAAACATAAAACGGAAACAGACCAAATGCAAATAAACCAGAGACCATCAAGACAAGGACTAAAGCAAAGAGGAGCCTGCAGGTCATAAGGGATCACGTGGTTCCTCTGATCTGTCTTCAGATTTAACGCTGAGCCTCCTGGTGGCAACAGGGAAATGGGAAAAGGGAAAACTGATTACGAAGGAGGGAAGTAAGGAAGCGTTGTAGCCTCTTGGGGAATACAGAGCTCTTTCCAGCCTTGAATTTAAAGAGTGAGTTTTTCACACGTGGTTGAATACAGGGACACCTAGGTGACAGAAAAAATAGTCCTATCCCCGGGCTGTCCACCCTGCCTCAGCAGCCCCTGTAGATCCCAGCGCCACTTCTGAATCTGACAATGCATCCTGACGGCTTTCAGATTCTCTTTCAGGTTGTCACTATCTCTACACGGAACATAATGGGAAGAGCGCTCGCTGAACTGGGAGCCTGAGAACCCCAGCTCCGGTCCCAGCGTATAGGACCCCACGCAAGATAGCTAATTCCAGCTCGCCAAAACTTCCCCGTCTCGGGTGCAGCGCCGAAAATCAGGTTAGGAGAATTGCGATGGACGTGCACCAGAAATGCTCACAAGACAATACTGAATGGGAAAAAGGCAGGGTGCAATATCGTAAGTACGGCATGATTTCACTTATATTACAGACGTATAAAGAGGCCACAGGCAGAGTGGTTAGGACATAGGACAGGCGGCAGAAGCAGTCAGTCTAAGTTCAAGTCCTACCTCTCACTGCCGCTGTGTGGCCTCAGGCAAGTCAAAACCTCGGTGCCTCTGTTTTCTCATCTGCAAATGAAAGTAATAGTTGTTTTGAAGAGTAAAGAAATTAATATGTAACGAGCACTTACAATAGTGCCTGGCACACAGTTCGCTTGCATGTGTGAGTACGTGTGTGTGCCTGCATGTGAGTGTGTGTGTGTGTGTGTGTGTGTGTGTGGCTATGGAGAAGATCCAAAAAGAAAAACTCCAACACGGTAAATATCATCTGACAGCGATTTTGTTTTTCTTCTTTACTCTTTTCTTTACTTTTCAAATGATCTTTCTTTATTTTACTTTTCTCCTCAGGGGTGCGGGAATATTTTATGTTTGACTTTCATCACCTGCAAAATCAGGATCGCAACATCCCAGGGTCACTTCGAGCTTCAAAGGAGACACTAAAGTCAGGGGTTTCTAAACTGTGAAAAGCTGTCCCAGGTGGTGGGGGTGGGGGTGCGTTACTTGTATAAGCAGACTGGAGGCTTGAACCTCTTTGGACAGAGTTCCCCATGAGTGAGTCCTGTGGCTGTGTCTCTCTCACACTCTGGCCCGGGATCTCGGTTGGGGACTGCGTCCCTCACTCAGGGGAGTCACCTCTGAGCCCCCTCTCCAAAAGGTCCCTTGAGCAGCAAAGACATTTCCCCGTTCAGCCATCAAACGTTCACCAGCCCTTCGTGTTTAGCAGCTGGCTGGTCCTTTATCAATCCCCTTCCTGGTGGAAAGAATATCTTTCCTGCACCCTCCCACCGACACGCACCCCCACTCTGACTGCAATCCAGCCTCCGAATGTTTTCCATTAAATTCAGTGACTCTTTTATTTTTTTTAAAAAAGTGCAGGGTCTCCTTCCTCGGGCATTTATCCCCCAGCGTAGGGGATATCTGGAGCCAGCCCTCTTCCTTCGCTTCCTGATCCAAATCCATATCTAGAAATGCAATTTTAAAATAACCAGGAGGCCCTCCTGTGCTTTTCCATATTTTCTTCTTGAGTTGTTTTTTTTTTTCTTCCTTAAAGCAAATCTGGCATCGTAAGCGAGATACCACCGTATATTTATGGGAGTTTAATAACTTCTTCCATTAATAACATAGACAAACTAATTTACCCAAACGTGTCTGTTTTAAACTCTGGGAACAAAGGTGGGAGGATGAAAATCAATCTTTCCTTTGTACTTGAGCCACTGACCCGTTAAAGCTTTGAAGATCATTTCTTTAAGAAATTGTGAGGAGTTATTTAACTACAAACAGCGGCTACCTTCCCATTCCAGCTGCGTAATCAAGCATAATAAATTAGAACTTAAAAAAAGTGGACTCCATTTTTTTTTTTTTCTGGATAACCGAAAATCCTTCAGAGCACTTTGACAAATCAGCTTCGTGGCAGCCACTGGTGGACTCGCCTTGCACTGGGGCTGGTTAACACCAAGCCCCAGCTGTCTGGAGACAGTCCTGATCAGAGGCTGTTGGGAGAAACCCACGTTTTTTTACCTTTGAAGCAGGGACTTGCTAAAAACTCCTGTCCCGGGCAGGAGGCGCGGTGGCCGTGGGACCCAGCCACCCTGGGCAGTAATTTCCGGCCCCGACCTGAACCCCCACCAGACTGAGGAGGCGCTCAGTGAGCGGGAGTGGCTCGGGCCCGCCCCTGGGAGCCCCAAAGACCCCCGTCCTGAATCTGGTGAGCACTCCTCCGTGCAAACCTTTCTGCTACACTTTGATAAAAATCAGTCTCCGTGGGTCTTGAAAGAGTCAAAGGCCCTTCTTAATCAAATGATCAACTGTTCATTTTGAAAGCTTGACTGGTTCAATTAAGATCACAGGCAGGAGACGGGCCGGTCATATTACCCTCCTTGCCAGCTGGTCTGGCCGGTCGCGGTCCCCAAAACCTACCTCTGACCAGCCTACTCCTGTGCCCGCCCGGAATGTGCCATCACCTCCCCGCCATGAAATCTGACCACCCTTCAAGGCCCTGTTCTACGCCCACCTCCTCCCTGAAGCCTTCCCTGGTGGAACCAGCCGGCCGTGACCTCTCCTTCCCCCGAAATCTTGCAGCCATATTGTGTGTCCCCTCACTCAGGCATCTTCTAAGCTCTGCCCTAAGCAGCTCTTAAGCCTCTTAGGAGCAGTCAGACTGTAAGCTCCCTGAGGAGCCTCCCAGTAGAACAGGGCCTCTGTGAGCACGTCCGGAGCCCTTTCTCACCCCTGTGTGGGCTTGCAAACGGGCAGCCCTGGATGACAAAGGATTGGTTTCCAAACATTTATTTGTGAATCACTTGTTGGGAATTTAGAATGTACTCTTTCAGTTTTTCCAGAATAACGACGTTCTAAAACGATGCAGTGACATTCTGGAGGGGGCCAGGCTGGGGGGCTAGCCCACAAAGTCCTCTTTTGTCTGGAACATAACTGCGGTGCTGTTCAACAGACACACTCCAGTTACCGGTGTTAATCCACTGTGAGCTCAATAACCTTCCACGGGCTAGCCTAGGAACTTGACCCCATGATCCACTAGAGGGAAGTGCTTTGGTGAGAAACACACTCCCCTCCCCTTGCTTCCCCCACCCACGCCCTGTCACAGCGGCTGGAGGGGTAGGGAACGGGGCAAGGCTAGGAATCGCCTCCCCTTGTGCCGCCTTCCCCTGATCAGGTCAGCCCAGATGCACCTAAAACAGAAAGAGAGGGGGCTCAGAGAACTCTTGTTGGCCAGAGCCGGCCCCTGACAGCCGGGGGAACAGGAGTGGGGGTGGGGGCTCTAAGGTAGGGATCTTGAGGAGCAGTACCTCCATCACAAGTCCGTGCGTGGCCTCCCAAGCATGCCCGAGCCCAGCCTTTGGATAGGTTCTCTCCCAAAGGCATTATTTTAATCGAGAGATACAGCAGAGACGCCCGTTCACGCCAA
Source organism: Panthera uncia (assembly GCF_023721935.1). NCBI lineage: Eukaryota > Metazoa > Chordata > Mammalia > Carnivora > Felidae > Panthera > Panthera uncia. Next base: position 71,923,616 of record NC_064818.1, on the reverse strand, counting down.
TATTACCTTAACTGGGGCTCTACTCTTCCCCTTTCTGTCCCCGGCACACGGCCGCACCCAACAGCACCTCCCTGCAAACCCCCAGCCTCAGAGCACAAGGTCAGACCATGCCGGGACCCCCTGGGCCCTGCCCCTGCCCTGCTGTCTACGGGTGGCAACTAGCCACGCGGAATTTCTATTTTTTGAAACAACGACACTGGACGGATAGAGCGTTTCCGATCTTCCCGCAAGAGACAACGCCCCCTAATCGCTCCTTTCTGTACAACGTGTGCGTTTGCAGACAATATCGTGTATATGTCTCTTCTGATCAAGTGACCAATATATTAGGCTCCTGTCCGCTCTTTTTTCGAGAAATGTCTCCACCCAGCCTCTACTCAGTTCACGTGACCCCGGAACACCTTCTGCAGGAACATATGAACACCAGGGAGGTTGACCGCGGAAAGAGAGCCAAAAGAGGCCTGTGTCGTATGACTGTCGGGAAATCCTAACGGCAGAAGCCTCAAAAGGGAAGCTCTCAGAGCCGCCTTACCTTGTGGCTACGCCACTTTGCAGACGCTGTGTTAGAACCCATTTAAAGCATTCAAGCATATAATCAAATTTCAGTAATGAGTTATTAATTAAGCAGGGGCAACCAATTCTCTGCTAACTGCCTCATAAACAATCGACAGGAGATTTGTGAATTTTGACTTCCTGACACTATTAAACAAATCAATATTAGGTTTCAGACACAGCAATTCAGACAGTTTTCTCTGTTATTTGGCAGCCGTCTGCCTGGAATACTAATGAAAGAATTAAGAGCTGGAGATTTTGCATGTGTTCCATCAAAAAGATCCTTATCTGTGGGGAATTGGGGCCTGATTTGCATGGAAGAAGTCTTTGCTTTTGTAGGTACAATTTTTCTCAATATGTCACTCATTAGTATTTATAAAAGCACTGGGCAATGGAACGTCCACCCGGCTTCATAGCAAGCAGCCGGAGCCCTACCGTAGCTCGGAACAAAGCAATTCATTTATTTATATATTTTGCAGACTGGTTAATTTCTAGCTAGCCTAACCCGCGGAAAACTTGGGTCTAAGAATTCAGCCAAGCTTCTTACTCAGCTTTTGTTTTTTAGAAAGATCTGTTTGTTCCAGGGTAGAAACAGCCAACTCAAGGAGGAAGGTAGAGTTTTGCAAAATCGGGGCAACCCCTAAGTGGCAAAATGCGGTCACCTACGACACTCACCCTTGACCTTCTCGCTTTCTTTCTCTTCCCTTTATTTCCCCTCAGCGTTCACTTAGTAGCACTGCTGTTAAAAAGGGCTTGTAGAGACAATGACAGTGATTCAACTCCGTTTATCTAAGGAAGAAATACAGCGCAGGTGGTGGCCATGCCAGGGATCTCTCAGTCCTTCCCCCATGCACCCCACACCCGGAGTGGGGGATCTGCTCAAGGGGCCACGCAGCGTGTACAATCCATCCGCTCTGTGGCCTCCTGGCTTAGTAGACCAGAAAGGCACCAATTAGGAGTCAATGTGAAGGCTTGAGGCTTGGGACTAATACGGGGATAAGGACCCTTTCCAGACACGCAGAGATGGAAGGTCCCCTGCTTATCATATATTTATCTAAATTCTTTGAAGCCAAAAACCCCCACAATTGTGAGTGTTTGTGTACACACACACACACAAATATATATATATAGATAGATAGATAGATAGATATGTCAAGAGGATTTGATAGTCCAAGACTCGATTCACATATTGTATTTCAGATGTACAGCAACTGGTTGTGTTATATCTATTTACAGATAGGTAAGAGGTGGGGGGGTGGGGGAGAGGGAAAATGGGTGATGGGCATTGAGGACGGCACTTGTTGGGGTGAGCACTGGGTGTTGTGTATAGGCAGTGAACCACGGGAATCTACCCCCAAAACCAAAAGCACACTTTACACACTGTATGTTAGCCAAATTGTCAATTTATATATTATATAAGGGTATAAATATGTAAATATAGAATATGGAATTATATCTAAATATATAATTTATAAGGTATATATACATTTATAAATTTATATAATTCATAAATATATAAATTTATAGATTTTTATAATTTATAGGATTCATATAATATATAATA
>NC_064818.1:71815402-71916503 GCF_023721935.1 Panthera uncia | reverse complement strand
GTATAATATAGAATATATTAATACATAATATAATATAATAATAATATATTATATTAATATATAATAATATAATATAATAATAATATATTATATTAATATATAATAATAATATATTGTATAATAATTTATATTAAAATAAAATAAAATAAATAGGTACCAGGAAGCCAAGAAGAGGGATCTACCATGAGTTGGGTATTTATGACGTGCTGGGCCCATTCCCGTACATTGTCTCGCTTAATTCTTACCAGACAATAAAGTAAGCCAGGTAGATATTCTGACCTTGTCCAAGGTCACCCAAGGACGCGGAAGAATTGGGATCTGGGGCTGGTTGACAGCAGAACCCGTTCTCTGTCTCTGCTCTGGTTTGTTGTGAGATGTTTCACACTGTTTCTTTGTCATGCAGAATCCCTGTTAATCTCGCCCAAAGATCATGTTTTGGTTTTTCACTGAAAAGCAGCAATTAGAACAATATGCAAGATTAAGTATACATATGGTTTGCTGCTTGGGGACATGAAAGTCTCCTTCACTGTTCTGTAGAATTATAACTTGAGTTTCCACTCTCTTTTTTTTTTTATACCTTTGCTTTTAAATTTTAAAATACCTGTGTTATATTCACAGTCGGCATCTCTGAGCGCATCTGCACTATGAGTTTGAAATTACTACAGAATTTATAGGCAAAATCAAGAGAAGACCCAGAAACTATCTCTGTTCCCCATTAACCTTATCTCTTTCCTTGGTAGGGCAACCTGGAAACATATTATTTCTTTACGGTTATGTGAGTTCAGAGCGCCGGCCACATGACCACGAGCAACTTGAACCCCTCGAGGCTGACACTTCCAACAGCCTATTCCTGGTTAATGCCGTGTCGGCCTTCGAATATTATTTCTGGAGAACAGAACCGGCTCCGGTTCGTTTAAGCAGGAAGGAATTTATTCGGGAGGATTGAGCCGTCCACAGAACGTCTAGGAGAGCTAGAAAGGCAGATTTAGATGCCGCAAGACACTTGGTAGGCAAGGTCCCGCTCTGCTAGGAGAAGCCATGGCCACACCGCACGACGGCTCTGATGTCCAACCCACTCATCAGAGGCTACGCTACTGAACGATGGACTCCACAAGCTCCGCCACAGCCAGGTCCAGATACGGGTGCCTGCACTCCACCCGACGGCACGTGTCATACCCCCGTGCGCGGCCACCAACATCTGTGGCTCTCTTCACTTCCGGGATTTGGGTGGCACGTCTACTTGGCAGAACCCGGATCGGACGCAGGTTCCTAGCTGCAAGAGAATCTGGAGAGTGTGGTTTTGCTTTTGGCTGCGCAGCGTCTCTCATACGAAAAGAGAAGCTGGAAGGGGGGTGTGAGGAATACTAAGCGAACGCCTCCCCCGAATCGGCCACAGTAATGTGGGCCATGGTTCTCCTTTTGTAAAAATGAACCCGTACACTGTAAGGCTCACAATACACCCACCGTGTATAGGAAGACACATCTAGAATCTAATTTAATTCCCACAGAAATCCCCTCCGCCAGGTACTGATGATCTCATCCTCAGATGAGAAAACCGGGGCTTAGAGACGTCGAGGGATTTTCTCAACATCGTACGGATTGTGACCAGCACAACGGAGCTTTCCTTTGCCGTGTTCTAGTTCAGCCAAAGAGCTGCCACGGTGAAACCCTCCCAGAAGCTCAGCCACTGGGGAGCTCAGGGACTTTCAGTGACTTTTCATTTGACTCCCTAAGCCTCACGTTACTCATCAGAAAGATGGAAATCTTTCCTATGTCACAGGTGGAGGAGTGAGAATGAACTCAGATAACGGCCGTACATCCCCCACCTTCACGTCCAGAATATAATACGTCTAAGATAGGTGTTAAATAAGTGCCTGGATAAAGAAACTTGGGAAAACAAATCAAAAGAAAACAAAAAACAAGAAGGAAGGTTGTTCCACCTTTTCACCCCTTGACACCCATCCTTCTTCTGCTGAGTGGGACATGATTTACTTCATAATCTGCCTAATGCAGGAAGGTTTCATGGCCAATAGCTCAATGTTCAAATAGGATTATGTGCCCAGGGAAAGGGAACCTTTTATAGTAGCCGCCGCTCACTTTAAAAACAGGAGGGCTGTTAACACTCAGACTTAATTAAACTGATTTCTTGATGAATCCGGTGTGACAGGGGCCAACACCGTTAACTGTTAACACGCAAGCAACCCCCGGCTTTCCCTGGGGAGAGGGAGAAAGGGGCATTTTAAGACCTGTTGTTGAGGGTATTCAGGGGCTCCCTCTTCATGTTTTTGTGATGCTGTAAGTCAAATTTGGAATTCCTTTTTAATTAGTTCTGGCGGATGGATCGTGCTTCTGTAAATATGATCCTATATAGACTGGGTCACATAGGGACTGATTACTATTTGGGTTACACTAATGTTTAAAAACTTGGCCAACAAGGCAGTGGGGGCGGACTTATTTAAAGGTTCATCACTTACGAGTTTGGGGCCCTCAGAGGGTGGAGGATGGGGAGAAAAATCTCACAAGAAATCTCTGCCTTCCATCGTTAACCAAATATCACATACGGACCCAATACAGGATATGCCTCAAACGCACATATATGCGCAACGAGGTTTCTTCTTCTTATTGAAAAACTTTTTAATTATACAAGTCATACACCTAAGTCTTGTTGCAAACAGTTCGGAATGAAAGACCCCTTCACCGTTCGTTTTATCTAAAAAGAATAAGAAAGCTCACGCTGTGTACCTGCTTGTCCCGGATAACTATTCTGAGTACTTTACACGTATTAACTTATATTCTCCTTTCGACAACCCAAGGGATTGCTACAATTATTATCAAGATTTTGCATATGAGAAACCTGAGGCACAGGGAAGTTAAGAACTTGTCTGAGGCCGTGCGGCTACCATGTTGGAAAACTGGGATCTCAACCCAAGCCATGCTGTTAACCACCACAACATACTGATTTCAATCCCGTTGACCTCCACGGAGAAAGATACTGGTGTCACTTCGCTGGGGTGGCTCCCAGATATTTTCCTCGTGTTTACAAACATAGGCAAACCCATAAAAATATCTTCCAAATTGTGTGTGTTATATGTTAACAGAATGGTTCCTAAAATGTGGTCCTTTCTGACCGACATCACCTGGAAACCCGTTCAAGTGCAAATTCCCAGACCCGACCCTAGACCGACTGAATCAGTAACTCCAGGGCTGGGGCCAGCAACGTGTGTTTCATCAAGTTCTTCAGGTGGTTCGAGGGCACGCTGGAGTTTGAGAACCACTGCACTAATAACACGCCATGCATATTCCAGGAAGTAGATACCAAAACAGGGCTAAGCGGGTACAATTTTCATTAAGGGAGGTCCCCGGAGGAGAGACTATCAGGCAGGCGTGATGTAGGAAGGGAAGAGAGTGGAATGAGGAGGAATTCTGGGGAAACCATCAGACAACATTGCAAGACTGGCCCCAGGGAAGGAAAGGAGAGAAGGGTAAGTGGAAGGAGCCTAGACTTCTGCTGAGGAGTCCTTGAGCAAAGTTGGCCATTGAAGGAGTCCCGTGTCTCCCGGGAGCAGGTTTATTTTAGTTTTCTTCCTATACCTAGTCACGGCAGGGAAACAGCCCATGGAGAGCACGGCCTTGACTCAAACACAGGGATGGATCTGAAAGTGCAACAACTAGGATCCTCAATCGACGATGCCACCTGGATCCTTCTTATGGCCGCCATATAATATCACAGGGAGCATTAGCTTTCTGTCGCTTGCTTGTTCATTCTACTCAACAGTATGTCTGGAAGTCCTTCCCCCTCAGTATATATTGTCTGCTAACTCAAGTTAATAGCTGCGTGGTATTCCATGGTATAAATATCCCATTTTTGGGGTAATCATCGCTGCACTGATGGACATTTAGCTTATTTCCGATGTTTTGCTATTTCATACAGTGCTTCGATGTTCATCTCTTCTTGTGCGCTAGAGGGAGTCACCAAGAAGTGACCCCAATGTGTGTGGGGCTGTGTATGTGTGTGCGTGTGCACACACACAAACACACACACACGTGACATTTTAACATTTCCCTCCAAGTCGATTCCCCTGCGTCAATTTCTACTCCCATGAACGCAAAATACATAAAAGTAACCATTTCTCCACACCCTAGACAATCCTAGATAGCATCAAACTTTTAATTTTGCCTATCTGGTGAGTACAATGATCCCCGTTGTTGTTTTAATTTGCATTTCCCTGCTGACTAGTGAGATTGATCATCTTTTCACATAGGTATTGGTCATTTGCATTGCCCTGTGAATTGTCTATTTTAACTGTATCATTATTAATTTACAGAGGTGTGATAAATAAAATACAGACATATGTCCAAATAGTATTAAAATGAGAGTATCATCATTTTTTATCATTTTGTTTTTCAGTGAGCAGATACTAAAAATATCTTGCATTTTTTTAACGTTAAATGGGCCCCTGTCTGCCAAAGGGCTTAGAACGAGTGGATTTGGTGGATCCTGGGCTCCAGAGAGCTCATTGCCTGCTGCAGAAGGTGGGAGGTGCTGAATCCCGGCTACCTGGAGGTTCCAGGCCTCCCCCTTCCAGGCTTTTACAGACCCTGCAAACGTCAGCCCCGCAGAGAACGGGTCCCAGACGCCCCGCCAGCCCAAAGATTGCCCGGAAGGGTCTCTCCACGTGACGTGGCAGCAAATAGGAGTGATCGAAGGAGGGAAGGCTTTCTTTCCCACCACACTGTCCATCCGCTGTCCTGCTATAAAGTCAGATGACAACAACTGGAATGTTATCTCCACTCCTGAGTCTGTGTGTCAAAGCTCAGGCCGATCGCGAAACCTCTCTGAGCCTCCACTTTCTGATCTGTAACATGCAAATCAACATACCCTTCATAGAGTGGCCATGAGAATCCAAGTGCAAGAGGGGCCCCCCGACTCAGAGAGGAGCACATTAGACACCCCAGTGAACGGTTGCTATCACGACTGTGAAAACGTTTTCCCATTGCCAAGCACCGTAAAGAAGAGAAAGGGGTCAAAACACCTTCCAAGCCACTTTGCGTTACAGAAGGAGTCTCCAGTCCTAACCTTACATAGGAACCCTGGCCAGTGGCTCTTCCCACAATGCACGTCGGCAGCCCCTTCTCCGGAAACCCCCCAAAGCAAAGCCTGGGACTCCCACTTGCTGTTGTCCCCCCCACCCCCCAGAAGCCTGTCACTCTCCCGGCACCCCGGCCAGGCGCAATTTGGCACTGACTCCTTTGTCTCTCGCTGCCTGCCTTAATCTTGTGACGCCAATTAACTTTAATGAAAGTTACATGGGAAAATTGCGGGGTGTAGACACACAAATATGTCTTTAGCAGGGAAACAAGGACAGGCTTAGAACCGTGGTGATTTCCAGGTGGAAAGAAACGTGGAGCTTTCTGTCTCCTCCGGGTAAAAGAGGATTTGCGAAACCCAAGGAGAATAACTCTTGAAGCAGAGGTTTGAACTGTGCCAAGTTTGTGACACAGAGGAAGCCGCTCCCAGAAAGGAAGTTCTGATTGAGAGTGACAGCTTTGCTGCCACTCCCGGGGGGGACGGGAAGGCATTTCTCTTGGACAGGTAAGCGGGCTCCACCCACCCACCACATGAGCCCGAGCGGGGCTGGGGACACACCTGACTGCGGGTGATGGATTTCCCCCACTTTTATTTAATTACCCTAATTCCTCACATCTGTAGAGGCTTTCAGAATTTACAGCACACCCATTATCCTGCTTTGGACTCATAACCACCCCTGAGAGGAAGAATTGTCGGGGTCCTTATTTTGTGCGTGGGCAAAAACGAAGCTTCGCGAGGCGAGGAGATTTGCGCAGGGATGAAACCATAGAACGGAGGTATCCCCCTCCATCACGCAGCCTTCCCCTTGACCACGCATGTCCCGCCGGCTTTCTCCCTCACGGTCCTCGAAACTTACTTCCTGGCTGGGACGAGCAGCACTTAGCAAGGGCATGAGAACAAATTCACATTGCCCGACGTTCGTCGCCGTGGCTTCCCGCCGTTGCCAAATCCTTCGACCCTCCTATCTGAGGGACGTCTCTAGGCTGTCTATACCTCTTCTAAGACTCCACCTTGAGATGTACCTGACGTTGCCTTCTAGGCCATAAACTCCATAAACTCCCTGAGTCTCGTCCAAACGTTTGTGACTGGACCCTTTGTTTTTTCCGTACCACCCTGCCCCACCAAAGGACCAAGTAAACGGGCGTCCCGATTACATTATTATAACATTCATTTTAAAAGAATTCCTTTGAGATTATTACATAATAGCTCCCATTTCTCAAGGGCAGACTGTACGTCAGGCCCCGTGCTTTGCACGTTATTCACATTACCTGATTCAGTCCTCACCCCAGCCCTCCGACATGTCTCCTTGTGGTAAGACAGCTAGATATCCACCAAAGAGCAATCTCTCCTTCTTCCATAGAAAGAGAATTGTAGCCGAACGCACGGGTGTCCAGCCGAAGAACTACATTCCCCAGGCTCCTTTGCAGCTAGTCTGGTCACGTGACTACATTTAGATGAGTGGGATGTTACTGCAAGTTATTTGTGCGATTTTTGTGTCATGTTTTTTTCACTCCAACGGCAAGCCCCTTACTTATCTCTCTCTCTCTTTCTCCTCCCTGCATGTTGGTTTTGACCACGTGGATGGGAACAATGGCCCAGAGGAGGCAGAGCAACAAGGTGGAAGGCGTTTAGGTCCTGGAATGACCACATGAGCAAAACTGCCTATCAACCGTGGCCATTCACCCAGGAGCGATGCATGAGAGGGAAGTAGACATAACTTTTTGGGGACCGCTGTTATTTTGACAGCTCTTTGTTTTACGACGATAGCTTCGTCTTTAACTAATGCAGTATTATTACGTCTGTTTACAGGTAGGGGATCTTAGGCTCATAAAGATTAAGTGCTTTGCCCAAGTCCACACAAATATAGAGCAAGGAGTCAAGCCCACGTCTGTTGGATTCCAAAACCTCTGTTACGTGATTCATTCGCTCATTTATTCGTCTAAGCTTTCATGACTATCTGTGTAATAGAAGCAGAAATCCCAGGGTTTTGCTGGTACAGGAGGATCAGAAATCCGCGTGTTGCCTCCTTCCCTTCCACTCTCGGGAGAATGCCCTGCTCAGGAGACGAGTTGCTTTGGGATGCAAATTAGAGTTAATTTTGAACTTCTACCTGGTCCTTGTGAAGCTCTAGGTGCACATGGCCCTGAGACGGGTGCCAGTTCCTTACACAGACGAATCCCAGCAGGCAGGCTGGGACTGGCCAAAGAAGGATTAAAGGAAACTGAGACCACCTTGATTAACATCCAGAAGGCTTTTCCCTTGGAGAACAGGAGTCCGTGCAGATGAGGTTGCCTTGGGGGAAATGTCCGCACCCCTTAGAATATTCTAGACTGTTTGACCTCTGAGAATTAATATTTGTCATTGAAAGAGATACAGGTGTGTGTGTGCCTGTATGTGTGTGTGGTCTGCTTATGTTCTCCTATGTGTGTGTACGTGTGGTTACATGTGTGTGGGTTTGTGCATATGCATAGATGTACGTGTGATGCACACATCTATTATACATGTGTTGTTGTGGTAGTGTTTGCTGTGTGTGTGTGTGTGTGTTCATTCGCGGATGTATTTATGTTTGGGGGTTGGGGGGATATTGTCCCAGGTGTCCACAGGATGACTGGGAAGAACTATCCCTTCACGCCTCCCCCGGTGGGCAAGACCTGAGTTGGTGTGGCCAACCCCGTCCCAAACTGCCCCGTTCAAGTCCCTCTGGTCTTCTACCAAACACATACACACCTACACACACATGCACACACATGCGTACCCACTTGTCTTTTTCAAACTTGACCAAATCACCCGGGTCCTGGGAATGAGCTTCAGGGATTATGGAAGCTCAAGGACCGGCTGCCGAAAGGAGGGGGTGAATCCCAGGGCCGGGCCGATCCTGCCAGCAGAGCGCAGAGCTTCCCTTGTGACATGCGGAAATTCATCTAGAAGGTTTACAGGTAGAGGCAGGCTCTCAGGCCAGGGAGGATCCCAAGACGGAGCCACCCCGGCTAGGAGCTCACACCCACTATGCACGGTCATCTTGGTGCTTTTCTTCTGGAGAACCTTTGTGGGAATCCCATGAATTGCGCATCATCCCCTCCCAGTTTTGCAATTTCTGTTATTTACTCCCATCTCTCCAGTAAAGTCTGGCCTAGCTGTGCAGCATTAAGTGACAACGTTTCAGGGACAGAGAAACAGGGCCGTACAAGCCTTTGTGTCCTCTGCCTCGCCCTCACACCCCAGAGGTTCCAGGCCCCCTCCGCTTGCCAACCTCATTGCCCAAGAGCATCAAGCGGTGACCATCGCTGAGGCGCACAGAGGTACCCAGGATGGGGAAGTTAAGGCAGGCTTCAGAGGAGAGGAGGCTCGGGCAGGGATGTCTGAGGGGCAGCAATAACCTGCCAGGTGAAGGAGGGGGGCAGAAGGAGAAGTGGGCGGTGTCCCGGGCACCATCAACGGTGCAGAGGTGACAACGTGGCATTTTTCAAAACCCCTTTTTACTGTGACTCACGGTGACCCATGGGTCATACACCGTGACCTGGTGCACCTGTACATACTTACCGAGACCTAGATCCCTGAATCAGCACTTACCCCTGTAACAGAGGATGAACTTTAATATTTTCTGTCCTATTCCACACCACATTTTATGAGTGCTGTGTAAAACATCCTCAAATTGGTTTCGGAATCCGCTGGAAATTCATAATGAGTGGCCTGAAAAGCGCGCTCTAGAGAAAGTTCTCCGGGCAGCCAAGGTCCGAGGATCAGTGGGGCCTCACAGGTGAGCAGGGCCCGGACGAGGAGGAGGGAAGTGAGATGCCCAAGGTGGAAACGTGCGGAGGCACTCACTCTGGGGGTGGGGCAAGTGTAGGGGCGGCATCCGAGACAGGGGCCTTACATTTTGCACCCCACATACCTCACTTGCCACAGCATAGTCTCAGCCTGGTAACCGAGCACCTATTCTGTGCCAGGCCCGGTGCCAGGCTAGCATGCATCATCGCATTCGATCTCCCCAGCTCCCCTCTTTCCACTGAGGAAACTGAAGCCCAGAGGGCAGCCCAGGAAGCAGCCGCTATGACTGTTGGCGGCCCCCAGAAATCTCGGGTGACTCAGAGGCATCGGGACAAGGAAATGACAGGAATGGCTGGGGCGAGGGGAGAGAGCCAGCAGAGGGCCACCAAGAAGGAAGCCTGTCCTCCACGCCCGGGTGCCCACGTGCCCGTTGATCCTGAAGCCCCAACACCCACATGGATGTTCCGCAGGGCAACTTCTCAAGACCACTTTCTTTGCCAGGTGCACGGAGCTCAGCCCAGAAATCCTCAACGGCCGTCTCCTCCTGCGTCTACTTGAAGAAAACGAACCTGGGCTTCACCAGAACAAATAGAATCGTAAAAAATACATCCGAAACCACACTGGGCTATCACTACACGCCCACCAAAATGGCTAGAGTCCAAAAGACCGACGCACAAAGCAGTTGCTGGGTTCGTCGGCCAAGTGGACATCTCACCCACGGCGGCTGGGTGTGTAAATGGGCACCTGACTTCAGGAAACGTTTCGTCAGTATCCGCTAACGTTAGGACATGTGTGTCCCGTGATGTTGAGATTTCCCTCAACGGAGACGTAGGAACACGCGTAAGCGCGTTCACAGCAGCAGCCTCAGAATGCCCGAACTGGAAGCAACCCAAAGGTCCGTCGCTAGAGGAAGAGACAAACACGCTGCGGAATAAGTCCTATCGTAAAATACGGCAGCACAATGAAAATACACAAACCGTTGGTAATCTAGATGACTCTCACAAATACCTTGCTGGATAATGGCAACCAGACACAGCTGAGTCTACACCGTGTGATTCCAGGACTATGAAGTTCAAAAACCAGGCAAAACAAAGCTGTGCTGCTTACGCACATCTGCTTAGGTGATAAAACAAAAAAGAAGAGCAGAGAAGTGACTTCTGTAAGAGAATCGGGTTCATGGCTGTACCAGAGGGCTGTGAGAGTGGCTGGGAGGAGACATGGGGGGGGCGGGGGCCTCTGGGGTATTCATAAGGGAACGTAAGTGGAAGCTACGTGAGTGTTAACTTACAGTCATTCGTTAGCATGTAAAATGTATGTATTATGGACTTTCCTATACGTAACTTGTGTTTCGCAATTATATATATATGTGCACATCTACATCTACATCTACATATATATCTTTAGTGTTTTAAAAAGGTGGCCCCAGCATCTGTGAGCCCTTTTTGTTCAAGGGACCCTGGAAAGCTGCCAGCCCAAAGCTTCCAATAAGTTGGCCTTGGCGTCTGTCTCTTGTGGGTTCCAATCCTCACGCCCACCTGTGGCGCGTCATGTGTTTAGATGAGTTCCACAGCTTCTCTGAGCCTCGATTTCTTGATCTGTCAAATGGCAACGAAAATACCTGAGAACTAAAAAGTCGTATCAAAGAGCGCACATATTTCTAGAATACTGGTAGGAGGTCCGCAGACAGTATCTTACAAGCGGAGGTGAAGGTTAAGAGTGACTTGGAGTTCTGCTTGCACCAACGGAGAAGCTTTACAATGATTGGGGCGCCTGGGTGGCTCCGTCGGTTAAGCATCCGACTTCGGCTCAGGTCATGATCTCACAGTTCTACAGGGCATAGGTTCGAGCCCCGTGTCGGACTCCATGCTGGCAGCACAGAGCCTGGAGCCTGCTTCGGACTCTGTGTGTGTGTGTGTGTGTGTGTGTGTGTGTGTGTCTCTCTGCCCCTCCCCTGCTCACATTCTCTCGCGCGCTCTCGCTCTCTCAAAAACATTAAAAAAAAATTTTTAAATGAAAGAAAAAAGAAAAGCTTTGCAAGGAGGAGTGCACACTCCAACTTAGCTACTAGGGTTTCCTCTATTAACACCCTTTGTGCCAGCATCTCAGGGTGCCAGCCAGGACCACAGCTTTGTGTGCGTTAAAAAAATGCAGCCCTTCTCTGGGCGAACGCAGTGCACCACCCTTCAGAGCCCCCCGGGGGTCGTCCATACAAAAGTCTCCTTGTTAGGCATTTAAGGGTCTTTAAAGCCCTCCCTTTTGAACCAAGCTCTACCTGGAGAAAACAGGTCAGATCCCACCCCAGCACACAGGCAAATCCCACCAGTGAACATGGCCATTCACCGACTCACATTGCCAAGTTCAGCAGCTACCTTGATACGGTTCGTGGGACTCTGATGGAAACTGTTCCGAATAGCTATTCTGTCTCAACCTCAGGTCCTGGGGGGCCGGGCTCCCCGGCTTTCACTTGGAGAACCAGCATGAGATAGAGCCTCAAACTCGTCCCGATCAATGCGTTTGTCGACAGGGGACATGTTTGAGGTCCGTGCGGGGAGCAGGAGGACTAGAGCGCTGTAACCCCACCCGGCGGCACAGTGGGCACTCTCTGTGTATCCAAGCTCGGGGAGACTCTTACACGCCTGGATGATGACCTAGTCGGGGACGCGGGCACCACCGTTAGACATTATTAGACGCCCGCCCACCCTGGACGCGGCCGCCCCAGAGAAGAGACTAGCTTCCTGGCCCTGTCTAGAAAGGGAGTTGTTACTGTGTCCCTGGAAAGCTGCTGGGGCCTGGGCCCCAGGAACCCTAATCATCAAAGTTACTAAAGATATCAGGTAAAGGAAGTGCCCCCTCTTCTGAGCCAGGACTTGACAGGCCCATAAAAGCTGCCTAATACCACTGAGCCCCATGTGCTTTTGATATCATATCTCATTTTCTGCATGAACGAGAGACTCAGCCAACGTGAAGAAACCTTGAGTTTTTGTTTACAGCGCACGAAACCTCTCGCTCACCGGCGTCGGCAGCCCGGAGGCCGCGGGGCTCGCCCGGCAAACACCGGCGGGGCCTTCCAAGCGGCTACTTAGCAATTTAACAGGAACTGTGCCAGCCCCTTACCCTCCTGAGGATGGGTCCCGAGACTAGGTTGCACGGCCCGAGTCAGTCAATGGTGAGCCCTGATGACCTGGTGCTTTGTAAAGGAAAGGAATTCCGGGCCCAGCCGTGAGGTTGGCCCTTGGGAAGTCTGTTGAGTTTGGGACCCGTGCCCCCCCATCTCCACATGCAGGCCCTCACTCTCGCTCCCTTCAGGCGAAGGATGGAAGGGAACAAAGGAGCAGACATATTTAGCCCCTACTGTTATCAGGCTGCCTGCCAGGCTCTCCACCTCTGGTCTTTCTTTAACTATATTCCCATTTGACAGGTGGGAATACTAAGTCAGAGCTGGAAAGTGTCAGAGCCAGGTTTCTCACCCCCTCACAGCAGCCAGCAACCTCTGGGATCTCCCTCCTCAGTCCCCACCTTTAAACTCTCAGCACCTGCTTTCAGGAAAGTATCTGATAACAGCCACTTACACCTCAGGGCAGAAAGGTCTGTAGGGCACAGGGGGCCGACATCTGGAAGGAAGGGGCTGGGATATAGTCTTGAATGGTGCACATGCGAAACAAGGATCTAGGGTTGGCTCAAATCCAGAAGCTTCCACTGAAGGACCCCTCACTGAACTCGTGCAGTCTACATCGTTTAATGCATGTGAAATTCTACCCACTATAGTTTCCAAAGTCACCTTGGCCAGACCGGACTCCTGGACTCCTGGCCTTATCAGTGGGTCTCAATGGCTTCTGAGTCCATGTGCTGTGGCCCCGCCCACAGGCCTGTGCAGGGTGGGGGTGGGAGGGGTAGGGGGAAGGGCCGGGCTGATCCCCCCCAGGGGTCCACATTTCTACCCAAGGTGGGAGAAGCCGATCAAACAGACTGTCTTGGGACTTCTCTTATCATCCCCCAAAACTCAAGGCTCTCCTGCATAACAAAGGAAGCTGGAGGTTCCCAACTTCACCAGTCACCCCATAAAATATGTCTCCTTGAGAAGCTTCCCCTGATTTCCTTACTTGCTATAGATTGAATGTGTATGCACCCCCCCCCAAATTCTTGCGGTGAAACCTAACCCCCAATGAGACGGTATTTGGAAATAGGGCCTTTGAAAGTTGATGAGGTCACGAGGGCACAGTCCTTATTTATCATGGGATTACTGTCCTTATAGGAAGCGACTCCAGAGACCTCTTTCATGCCTTCTGCCATGAGCAGACACCGGGGGAAGTCAGCTGTCCGTGAATCAGGAAGGTCTCGCCACACATCAAATCTGCCAGCACTTGATCGTGAACTTCCCAGCCTCCAGAACCGTGAGAAATAGATTTCTTTAGTTTATAATCCACCCGGTCTATCGTATGGGGTTGTAGCAACCCAAATGGACTAAGACACCATGTCTCTCCCGTCACTTTCTCTCCCCACCTCTCCTCCGTCCCCCTGCCTTCAGACTCAGCAAGATTTATCCAGGAAAATTCCAGAAAGAATAAAGGAAAATTGGCGACCATCCATCCATGTGGCTGACCCTGGAAGTTGACTCCCAATTATCCACGCTCCCCTTTTTCCTTACTCACAAAATCCCAATTTTGTTCAGGGTCGCAACGTGCCTGGCTGGAAAACGTCACTTCCCAGCCTTCTTTGCCACTGTGGATAATCATGTGACCGCACTCCGGTCAATGAGGCAGAAGCGAAAGCTGCTTTGGGGAAGTCAGAGGAAAGCCCTTCAATAAAGGGACCTCTCAGTCAACTTACACTTCTGGCCCTTTGCCCCGAGCCCTCTTTCTGCCTTGAATGCAGAAAATGACCCACCTAGTGGAGCAGTCACCCGGACAAACCAGTGACAAGCCTGAGGACAAAACTCACATGCTCAGGCTGGTGGAATGCAGGTGGCTCGTGGGGTCAGAGAGCCTCCGATGCAGCACTGGCTGCCTCCCCCGGATTTCCTGCTTATGGGAGAAAGCAACACCGCACTTGCCCGAGCTGATATTTTCCAAGTTCTCGGCGACGTCCAGCCAAAGACAACCTCAGCTCTACAGCTCTCCTCCCACCGCACACATACACATGCTAACATTTGCCCCATTTCCTTCTAGGCCTTTCTCTGTGTAGAGGCACACTCCCTGTCTTTGAATTCGGGCTCCTTCACCAACCAGGTAGGTCCCTAAAGTAAACCACTTAAGCTCTGTGTATCTCCGTACTTGATTTGTAAATAACAGTAACTTCCAAGTGGCATTTTTGAAGGCTCCGTGAAATGATATGTAAAGTGATGAGCCCAGTGCCTGGAGTTTAACATGTGCTTAATAAATATAATTATTACTGATATCAACATTTTACATCCTGCTTTTTTGGGGGGCCTGGTATTATACCATAAGCGTTTTCTCCTGTTATTAAGAAGTCCTTGTAAACACCGTTTTAACAGTACTGAGAACTTCATGTGCACTTAACAAATGTTAGTTACTATGATTAATATCAAAAAATCACGTACTTTCTTTTTACTTAACATTATGACATACGCGTGACAATAAAAAAGTCTTTATTCATTGTTGATGCTTGCCTGGCATTTTCTCATATGGCTCGACCAGGAGTCAGAAGATGTTTTATCAAAGGGCCAAAGAGTAATATTTTAGGCCTTGCAGGTTATGTGGTCCCTGTGGCAACTACTCAACTCTGCCATTGGGGTGCCAAAGCAGCCCCAGACAATACATAATGGAATGGTCATGACTGTGTGCCAATAAAACTTTATTTACAAAACCTGATGGAGAGTGGGGTGCCCGGGTGGCTCAGTCGGTTGAGCGTCCAGCTTCGGCTCAGATCACGATCTCACAGTTTGTGAGTTCGAGCCCTGCATCGGGCTCTGTGCTGATGGCTCAGAGCCTGGAGCCTGTTTCGGATTCCATGCCTCTCTCTCTCTCTGCTCCTCCCCCGCTCGTGCGTTCCCTCTCTCTCCCTCAAAAATAAACATTAAAAAATTTTAAGAAAAGATTTAAAAAAAACCTGACGGAGAGAGAGCGAGATTGGCCCAAGGGCCATAGTTTACCAACCTCTGGGCTGGATCATCATTTATTGAACCAATCCCACTCACTGTTATAGCTTAGGCTGATACCCAAGTTGGATACCATCGTACTATTCGTAAATAAGTGCGCAGAGAAGATCTTAATGTCCTTGACTGCATTTCTGACTATTTCCTTAGGATAGTTTCTCAGAAGAGCAATTACAATTTTAAGGCTCTTGGGTCATATTGTCCAATTCAGCAGGCATCATTTGTTTGGTCCTGTATCTTTGCCTGCCCCACCACTCTTTTCCAGCTATTTCCTGAGCAAGAATTCTGTCTCTTCCAACAGACTTCCAGTTCCTCACGTATAAAGATGTGACGTCTTATTCTACTGCTGTATGCCTTGTCTCCACTTTACCATCTTCCTCCCACCTCCAAAACACACACATACACAGACACACACACACACACACACACACACACACACACACACCTGTGCAACGTCTATCGTGACCACACGCATGTGATGTACAAGGGAAACTACGTAGGTGGCTGAATGAATGAACCCCACATGATTAAAACCCCAAGGAGGCATGAGCCACATATACACAGCCAATCCCTGAGATTGGAAGGTAAGAGACCTTCATAAATGAGATGATAAATAAGCTTACCCCTTTCCCTCACACCCCATGGCAAGATGCCAAAGAACACAGTGATTTGTCCCAAAGTCCTACGCCCCTCTTTGCTTTTCCAGAGCTTGGTGTCAGCCGTGCCTTGCCCCTTCTCCAGAGAGGCCCTTGGAAGGACATTAAGGGCACCACATGGCCTCTCCACACCCCTTTCGTTTTCCACCTACTTGTTTTGCAGTCCTATGCCACGGTGGACCCTCTTGCCATTGAGATTGACGAGAGTTCCCACCTCTGCCAAAATCCAGTTCACGAAAACTAGAAAATATTCTCTTACATTTCTTTTCACCTAGAAGTTTTCATGAAACCAAATGGCAGTTTCCAAAGGTGAAAAACTGTGATTTTCCCAGACAAATTCCTGCGAAGTGAAAATTGCTAGTTTCACACACCTCCACCACCGATAACTATTATTACTCTGGGCACTAGGTTAGCACAGTTGGTTCAGGAAAAAATAAAACCTGGGTTATATTCCCAGCAGGCCTTCAATGTTCCCGTGGCCAGACTTTCACAGACCAGGAGCCAGAGGGAGGTCTTCCTGACGTTCCGGTCACCAAGCCCAGCATCACCATTCCTGTGGATGCCTGCAGAACTCAGACCACCCCCCCCGGCCCACTAGACACGGCCAGACTCAAGAACAGGCCACTTATCCTCCCACAGACAGGGACGTAGTCCCTGGGAGACCACAGGTGTGTCTCTTCTATGAAGAACATGGACTCAGACTCTCTGAGAGGAGATATACGATGTTTCCTCGTCATCTTAGAGTGGAATAAGTAGGATTCCTTAAAATGGTGACCCGTAGGGGAAACTGTTCCCCTCTGCTTTTATGATATTAGTTCATAGGGCAGCCTTGACAAAGTACCACAGACTGGGTGGCTTAAACAGAAATTTATTTTCTCATAGTCAAGGAGGTTAGAAGTCCGAGATCAAGGTCTTGGCAGGTTTGATTTCTTCTGAAGCCTCTCTCCTTGGTTTCTAGGTGGCGGTCCTTCCCCCGGGAATTCCCCCCGGGAATGTCCATTCCCCCGGGAATGTCCTCTCCCGGCCTTCCCTCTGTGTGTGTCTGTGTCCTAATCTCCTCTTCGTGGGACACCAGTCATATGGGAATCAGGCCCACCCTAGTGATCTCATTTTAACTTAGTTATCTCTTGGGGCGCCTGGGTGGCTCGGTCGGTTGGGCGTCCGACTTCAGCTCAGGTCGCAATCTCACAGCTCGTGAGTTCGAGCCCCGCGTCGGGCTCTGCGCTGACAGCTCGGAGCCCGGAGCCTGCTTCGGATTCTGTGTCTCCGTCTCTCTCTCTCCCCTCCTCTGCTCATGCTCTGCCTCTCTCTGTCTCAAAAATAAATAAACATTAAAAAAAAAATTTTAACTTCATCATCTCTTAAAGGCCCTCTCTCCAAACAGTCACATTCTGGGGCCCCGAGAGATAGGACTTCAGCATATGAACTTTGGAGGGACACAGTTCAGCCCCAAACTCTCCACATCCCCAGCCCGGCCATCTCACCATCGCTTCAGAGACCATCCACGGTAAAAGCACTTTGTGGGCTTACCTAGTTCAGTGGTTTTCCAACTGTGTTCCATGGAGCCCTAAGCTTCCTAGAGTGACCTTCAGGCTTCTTGCACCGGGAAGGAGGAGAGCGAGTAGGACTCTGGGGCTCCAGTCCTGCCTCAACCAAATCAGCACGGCATTTATCCGCCCTATACTGGGGCTCCATTTAAGACTTGGTTTGGCCAAAGGGATCTTTGTTTTACAAAATGCTTGGAAACTGCTGACTATTTTTCAAATGACCGGACCGCCATGCCGAGAGGCCAGGAGAGTGCCTGGGACAGCGCAACCCCCTGCTGGCATTTCTGGGTTAGATCTGCGCTCTTCCAGTCTAGTTTAGAGTCCCTTCCACGACTCCATACTGAGGCGGCACGTAAGCGAGACCTCCAGAACCACGGCACCGTGTAAGGACCTTGGAGATGCCACAAGGTGAACAGCCTGTTGGAGTCAGGGGCAGAACTCATATACCACATAGCATCATCTTAGATGTTTGGACATGTGGATCTGGGCTTAAGTGTCGGAAAGTCTGAGTCATCATTATCCTGATGTCAGATGTTGCTTGGAAATTTTTACTTCAAACGGGAAGCGAAAAGGGCCCCATTTAGGTGCATTTGGGTGTCTCATCTAGGAGTCACGTGGAGGGCTGAAAAGTGATAAATATCTTTGGCAACAGCTGTGGATAACTGGGTTTGCACGCTTTCCTGGGTGTCGGGCTGTCAACGGCAGAGACAGAGAGGAGGGAAAAGCATCAGCCGCCGCTTAAAAAGAAAAGAAAAGAATAATAATTAAATCTCCCAAAGCCCAACACGCTGAGCTCACGGGAGAACACGAGTTTTGTCACACGTACGTTCTGAAGACATGCCCTGTGCTTGGGATATCCCAAGAAGTTCTTGGCTTTGAAAAACAAAGTCATTATTTTTACCTAGAGACAGGACAGGGTAGGGGGTGGCTTTGGGGTAAGAGGAAAAGGTCTCTTCTGCAGCCATACACTGCCGGTTGGCTTTGGAACTTTGGGGCTGGAGATGGGCGTTGAAGCTGAGTCAGGTCAGTGCTGTCCTGGGCTCCAAGATAAAATGGATGAGAAAAATGGGAATCCTACCCAAAACCAGAGTCCTGACCCCAGCAATGGGAAGCTGCTTCCCTACATTTTTCTTCGGAACGTCCTGGTAGGGACCAGGCCAGGCAGTTGGGGCCACCCAATTCGGTTGGTGCCCTCATAAGACCTGAGCAACTCTTTTTTTTTTTTTTTTTTAATATTTATTTATTTTTGAGAGAGACAGAGACAGAGCATGAGTCGGGGAGGGGCAGAGAGAGGGGGAGACACAGAATCTGAAGCAGCTCCAGGCTCCGAGCTGTCAGCACAGAGCCCGACGCGGGGCTCGAACTCACGAACCGCGAGATCACGACCTGAGCCGAAGTCGGAAGCCCAACCGACTGAGCCACCCAGGCGCCCGTGAGCAACTCTTTAAAAGTCCTAGAGAGAGTTCCTGGAGAACAGTCGGACTCACACAATGGAGCGAGTTTTACCACCTCGCAGGCTGCTCCTCTGCAAGGCCCTGCTCCCTGGCCGGGCCGAGTCTCATTGTGCCATAGCCTGGCTAAGCCGGACCCTCCACCGGGGCTCAGCTGGGGTATCGCTCTTTCCCACCCACTGCCCATGACCAGCAGTGTCAACCTGCATTGGGAGCAGTCTCCTAACTGCTAACAGAATCTCTAAGCTGCCCCACACCCGCTGAACCACGATCTACATTTTTGCAAGATCCCCATTGAAATTTGAGAAACGCTGGTCTTCTGGAAGTTACCTTCAGGGACTATTCTAACTGAGGCACAGTGAGAGAGAGAAAGAGAGAGCCCCCCGTATGATAAACACTGGGCAGTAGCAAAGTCCATCAGGATGCTGGGTGGACAGAAAAAAACTGTGAGGGACGCCTGGGTGGCTCAGTCGGTTAAGCGTCTGACTCGGGATTTCAGCTCAGGTCACGATCTCAAGGCCCGTGGGATTGAGCCTTACATCGGGCTCTGCGCTGACAGCACGGAGCCTGCCTGAGATTCTCTCTCTCCCTCCCGCTGCCCCTCCCCAGCTTGCACTCTCTCTCTCTCAAAATAAATACATAAACATTTAAAAAAAAAAAAAAAAGAAAACCTGTGGTTTTTAAGCCCTAAAGTGAGAGTCACAGGACACACTTCAGTCAAGTGTTCAGATTGAGTAGCAGAAAACTGGACGCTTGAAGATGGATAAGGACTTTCCAGGCTCCGCTGGAGAACGGAGCTGGCCAGTCAAACATACCGTGTCCGGGCATCGTCTAGCCATGCCCAGGCACTGAGCTAAATGTTCGATGTGTTCTGCATACATTCAATTCTGGCATCAGCGCTATGAGACTGGCGTCTACATTACAAATGGAAAATGGAGGCTTTGGGTCCAAGCATTCTGAAAAATCGTTTGGGGTCATCCCATAAAGTTGAAATCTCTACTCCCTAAGACCCAGCAATCCCACTGCTATAGATCCATCCAATAGAAACTTACACACGGTGCAGTAGAAGACCCACACTAAAATGTTCATAGAAGCAGGATTAACAGTTGTTTAAAAAACAAAACAAAACTGGGGCGCCTGGGTGGCGCAGTCGGTTAAGCGTCCGACTTCAGCCAGGTCACGATCCCGCGGTCCGTGAGTTCGAGCCCCGCGTCAGGCTCTGGGCTGATGGCTCAGAGCCTGGAGCCTGTTTCCGATTCTGTGTCTCCCTCTCTCTCTGCCCCTCCCCCGTTCATGCTCTGTCTCTCTCTGTCCCAAAAATAAAAAAAAAAAAAAAAAAAAAAAAAAAAAAAAAAAAAAAAAAAAAAAGGAAAAAAAAAAAAAAAGAAAGAAAAAACAAAACAAAACTGATAAGACTCAAATGCCCATCAGAAGGAAACTGGATAAATAAATTGTGCTCTGTTTTATATTCAGACCATAGGATAGTGTCTAGCAGAGACAATGGATGAGACACAGCCTCACACAATACCAAGGATGAATCTTAAAAATAGAATTTCAGGGCGCCTGGGTGGCTCAGTCGGTTGAGCGTCCGACTTCAGCTCAGGTCACGATCTCACGGTCCGTGAGTTCGAGCCCCGAGTCGGGCTCTGGGCTGATGGCTCAGAGCCTGGAGCCTGTTTCCGGTTCTGTGTCTCCCTCTCTCTCTGCCCCTCCCCCGTTCATGCTCTGTCTCTCTCTGTCTCAAAAATAAATAAATGTTAAAAATTTTTTTTTAAAAAAAAATATAATTTCAAGTAGGAAAAAAAGCAAGTCCCACAGACCTCCGAGAGTGTGATACAACCTTTCTAAAGCTTAAAAGAAAACACACACACACACACACACACAAGCAAAAATAAGCTCTATATTACTTAGCAGTACATACGTAAATAATAAAAAAATTGTTTTTCATTTTTAAGTAACGGAACCGTAGACACTTTTCAGGATCGTGGTTATTTCTGTGGTGGAAGGAAGGGACTGAAGGAAAGAGAGCCACCCAGGATACAAAGATATTGGAAAGGTGTATTTGGGGGAAGTGAGTTCACAGGGATTCATCATCGCTCACTTGCATGTTGTGTGTGTGTCCTCTTTTACGTGTGCATTAAGTTATGATTTCTAAAACACATTTAAGTGCTGAAAGCCGAGGCTCAGAGAGGCTGAAAAGCTTAGCCAGGTTTACACAGCTAGTAATTGATCGTGCCGGGGTTTGAACCCAGGCCACTGGCTACAGACCACAGGCAAACCGCTGAGCCCCGCCGCCTCCTATGCACTCGGCTTGTCTCAAGGGCAGGTGCACATATCTCCACGTGTGACTACAGGGCACAGAGGAACCGATACTAATGACTCATCTCTCTCGGTAAGGAGACGATGTAGACTTCGGATACCTGAAGCCTTCGGGGTGAGGTCAGCGCTGGCCTGTTCTCTTCCCCAAGCTGGTTTCAGGGACCCCAGTCTGCCTCTCAATCTCCCGCCTGCCTCATTGCACGGGACACATGGCGACCCCAGCTCACCCAGGAGTCTCCGAAATCGGCCCGCCTTTGCTCCAAGTTCAGACTCTGTGCGGTCATCACAGATTTGTAAAATAAGGAAGAGAGCCACAAAAGTAGGGGAGTCCATTTCAACTTCAGTTCATCATTTCAGCTCCTGACCGTTCCGAACCGGGAGTCTGAGTGCCTCGCTTCGGGACGGCACCTCACAATCGCTGAAAGGCCCTCCGTTCTCTCCTGGCTTCCTAACGCTCACCTCTGGGAAAGGAGCTCTTACCGCTCTCCCTGTTGACAAATCAGTGAGCACATCGCTCCAGGTCAAGGCTGTGTGACCCTCAGCTGATCATTTCCCCTCTCTGGGCTTCGATATCCTCGTCTGTAAAACAGAAGGGTTGCCCCTGGTGATATGTAAGGGGCCTTCCGGTTCTGGCAGTCTGCAGTTCTCTGGGGTGCAAAACCGAGGGGAAAAAAAAATCCCCTCGCCCAGTTTTACGGTTTCTTCAGGAGGGACTTAATGACTCGAGGACCTCCACACCAGGAAGACAGCACGAGTCCAAATCAACCAAAGAGAAAAAGGAAAAGACAAGACAGCATCGCAGAAGGAGATTTAAAAAAGAAGAAGAGGAAACAACTCCTCCTGCTCTATTTATCACTTGGGTCAGATTCTCGAGGGCCTAAGCCAATAATTTGGATGTCTTGTCCGTTGCGTGGCTCCGAGAGCAAACGGCCTACGGCCAAGTGAACACAGAGGAGAGAAGAAATAGAACCGCGCTGTCAGCTGCATGGCCAGCCTCGTGCAAAGACAATGGGCGCTGGTTTAATTTCCCCACAGCCTCCCAAACTCTGCTCAAAGCAAAGTCAGATGTCTTCTTCCCAGAAAGTGGAAGAGGAAAATATCAATCTGTTTCGGGGAAAGTTACGAATTGCGTGTGCCTGGAATACTTGATATATGACTGTAGCCTGGTGAGCAACAAGTGATTCTTGCTGTTGCATTTGATCTCGGGATGGTAATGTGCTCTCCTGACATCATCCAAATGGAGAATGACTGAGGATGTTTTATATAAGATGGTTGCAAACTTCAAAGGCCACTCTTAACCCCGAACCACCCCCCACTCCCTCCCTTTCTTCCTCCCTTCCCTCCAGGCCCTTCTCTCCCTTCACCCAGCAAATTGTTTCGGGGCCAAAAGTGATTGTAGGACGATCAGGAATCAAGGAACTTGTGGCAGGTGGTACCACCTGCGTCTGGGCAACAGCCTCACGGACGGCATCTGCTCCCCAGTTGTGGAGGGAGGGAGGGGGCCGCGTCGGAGCTGGATTCCCAGACAGCCAAGCCAGCAGCCTAGGCTGCCATGGAGGGAAGAGGGTAGGGGGCCCTGAGAGATGGAGGAGGGGAGGTGCTCCCTGGGGACCTGAATTTCCCACACATAAGGAAACTGAGGCCCCAAGAGGTGAACCCGAAGTTCCCCAGCACTGAGGGACAGGGGCACATGCAGACCCCAGGCAGCCCGACTTCCAGCCTGGAATTCTTCCCCTACACCCATGCTTGGCTGGATGAGAAAGTCGTCCCCTTCACCTTCTCTCTCCCTGGAGTCAGTGGGAGCTACCGTTTACCCGGGGCTTACTCTGTGCCGGGCTCTGTCCTCAGCGCTTAACGCGGATTAACTCATGTTACCATCACGTGAACCCAGTGGTTTTCGACTGCCGTGATTTCACCCTCCAGGGGACATGTTTATGGTCATGATTGGGGTGAGAGGGTGCGATCGGCATCTAACGGGGAGAGGCCAGGGATGCTGCTAAACATCTAGCGATGGACAGGACAGCCCCTGAAAACAAAGAATCTCCCAGCGTAACATATCAGCAATGCTATGATTGGGAAACCCTGTATTAATCCTCTGAGATATGTACAGGTATGTGTATTATTATTATTATGGTAGTAGTTGTTGTTATTATTTTGATGGTGGTGGTCCTGGCAGTTATTCTCATGTTACAGATGCGGAAACAGAGATAAGTCCCTTGCCTGGGGTCACACGGCTCATAATGACAGAGCCAGGAGGTAAATCCAGACAGACTCCTAGCCAGGACCCAATTTTCCTCTCTAATTATGCAGTGAATGCAAGAGGCCAGGTTCATCTAAAAATTCCCAGAAATGCAGATCAAGCCAAAGAACCCTTGGCCCTCACCCAAATTCACTTCCCTCCCCACAGCAAGCCTCACTCCCCAGGTGGTGCATATTCCTTGGCCTGTTTCCGTCCACGTGCACGAACACGGAAAGTTCCACCGTCCTGTTGTGTGGCTGAAGAGTACTTAAATGCAGCTATCCTCTACTTATCTTGTTCAACTTGCTTTTTCTCACTTGCCCACGTCTTCAAAATCATTCCATATTAGGACATGCAGGCACACATGATTTTTAAGCAGCTACTTAATATTCCATGGTTTGGATATCATCACCCCCCTGTTGATGGACATTTGGGTAGTTTCAAGTTTTCAGCTCTTTGAAGTATATGGTGCAGGAGTCAAAAGCAGAGGCTTTGGAATCAAACACACGTGGATTCGAATTTTGGACTAGCTGTGTGAATTTCAAGGAGTTCCTCAACCTCTCGGAAACTTGGATTCCATGTCTGCCAAATGGCAACCTCGCAAGACTGGTGTTTAAGTTTTCAATGACATTGTATAAGCAGGGATAAATGCAGTGGCTGGCACATGGGAAGTGCTTAAAAGCGGCAGAACTTGCTGATATTATTATCATGCAACATGATAACGTACAATCATCATCCGTATCATCATCACCATCATCACCACCACCACCACCATTTACATTATTGTTTTTAATCCAATTAGTAGTCTGCCCAAACCAATTCACCCAGAAATGCCATAAAAATCCTCGGGGCCATCGTATTTGTGGATATCGAGGAGGGCACTTGTTGGGATGAGCACTGGGTGTTGTATGGTAACCAATTTGTCAATCAATAAATTATATTTAAAAAAATCCCCTGGGTCAAATGGTGCACGATCCCACGTCCAAAGACTTTGAACGCTTTCCCTGCATTAAATGACTCAACCGTAAGGTCATCCATCAGGATCCTGGGGGCTGGAGAGGTTCATGCTTCCAGGGTGGGTTCAACGTGGACCACTTTCCAACTTAGCCAACGAAGGAGTGGCAGCTGCCATGAGGAGCCTTGGCCAATGAGTGCACACGGAGATCCAAAAAAGGACAGGGGAGTTCTGTGCCCAGCTGACCCCTGCACCGACTAGTTAAGACGTGATACTTGACAAGCTCAGCTCATGACACAGCGGGGTCCTGTGGGGGCAGAAACCCAAAGCCTGCACCAGTATTTCTGGGAGTGCACATGTAGAAATGGCTCAGAGGCTGAGGTTGGCCTCCAGCTAAATTTTGTAAACAGGGTTCCATGTAGTTCCTTCTTGGGTATGTCCCGAGAACAGTCCCCCATGTCCCTTGGAAATGGGGGGTGGGGGGGTGGAGGGATACCTCTTTTAGGAGCCTGAAGGATAGGTCTTAGAACAGAAGTTTGCCAAGAAGCTTGCAAATTGGGACAATTATGCCAAGAAAAGATCCCCAGCTACTCACTGCCTGTTATTGCCCATATCCTGGTGGGGGTGGGGAGGTGGGAGTTGGGGGGCATCAGAGGCCGATTGTAATAAACACCTGTGGTTTCTTTCCCCACTGTTTCTCCCTCAGGGAATCCCTGAGAAAGATACTGACACTCTGGCCTGGGAAGTGGGGTCACACCCACGGTAGACCAATCACAACAGAACCTCACCTAGAAACAGTGATTGTGCCTAAGGCTGGCACATTGACTCGAAATGAGCCAATCAGAGATCTCCTTCATTTTTTTCCCCCAAACTGGGAAGAGAGGTGGCCTAGCTTTTCTTCCTAAGATAACAAAGCCTGTGGGTTTGTCTCTTGAGTCGCCGGCCATCGGGCAGGTGTCTAAGACACAAGACCAACACAGACACATCCGTGGAGAGGTGAAGAGGTCATCTGAGAGCCGTCCAAATTCCCAGAAGCACTCTTCCCCATCCTTCCAATTACCTAAACCAATTGATTTATTTTTGCTCAAGCCTGTTTGAGTTGGGTTTCTGTTATTTGCAAAAACGGGGCGGGGGGGAGGGGTGAGTAATGCATCAACCAAACCCGATAACGCGGTGCTACAGCTGGGCGCTCTTTCCGGGCGCGTGAGTAACATCTCAGTGACACCTAAGTAAGGCTCGTAGACCGGGAGCTCCGGAAGACTTCCCGGTGATCATGTAAGCCAGTGTTTCTCAAAGATCGTCACCATTTTTCAAAGATGGAAGCTGGTTCCACCCAAAACACGAACAAAACAAGCATTGCTGAGCCCCCCCCCCCCCCCCCCCGGAAGTCATGCCGATAAGACTCAGCCTGGAGTCAAGGGGGTACCTGTTGACAGATCTATTTGGGAGGCGGACTCCGCAGGTCAGGCTTCCGCTGGCCTGCCCTGCACACACAGGCTCTCTAGAGGACAGCGGCTGTGTCTGGTCACCTGCCAGGCTTGGCCCCCAACCAGCTGTATGTCCGGATGAAGGGTAATGTATGCGCACTACACATGCGTGTGTGCAAATGTGACCGCACGCGTGCACAGGAACTGAGAGGCGCCTGAGATGGGGTCCCTGGGTGACTTGCTGTTCCGTGTGTGTGTGCGTGTGTGCCGTGTGCACATGTGCGCGCGCGCGTGTGTGTGTGCGTGCGCGCACGTACGCGCCGACCTGCAACAAACCAAGCCGTGAAAGAGAGGAGTCCGGTTCGACCCGTGCAAGTGAGGGGGTGGGGCGTCCGTGTGCCGGGTGCTTGCTGGGTAGGGAGGGGTGAGTGCCGAGTGGGGCGAGCAGCTCCGGAGGAGAAGCCCATCTCCGTGCCAGCCCTGCCCGGCAAGGCACAGGGCAGGTCCCCACGCAGGCCGCCTCCCAGAGCGCGAGCTCAGGCCAGGAGGGAGGACGACGGCGGCAGGTTGGCCTACTAGAGGCCCTCCCGGGCCTGGCAGGCTGGCCACCGGCAGAAGTCCTGCCCAGAGAGGTAAATCCCGCCCCCCGCCCCACCCCCACCGTGTGCAAGCATACCTCCTGTCGGCCTGCGGGCTGCAGACATGAACTTGGTGGGAGAGACACCCTGGTTTGCTTTTCCGGTCCTCAGGCAGCTCCCCCGTGCAGAGGAGAGAGGGCATGAACAAGTTTCAAGGGGTGGTAGGTAGCTCGCTGGGGGCTTTCCTGGCGAGCCACCCACAAGGACCTTCAAGGCGCCTGGAAACACGGTTTTGAAGAACGAAGAGCTGTGATCTCATGGAAACAATCACCCGCCGTGGATGGGCCATACCGGAGACACTGGCACGTTCCCAGCTCTACAAGGAGGGTGTGGGAATCTCGGGGGGCTCTGCCAGGCACACCTCAAGGAGGCCAAATCTGAGTCACCTATCTCTGGGCTGGGTCCCCAGGCACCTTGCTCGTGTGAGAGCTGGACCAGGCCCGGCCTTGGTCACATCCCGACTTCTGCTTCCCATTCAACCCCCGCAGGCCAAGCTGCTCGACTATTTCCGATTGTCCATTTTCTCGGGCCTTTTCCACCCGAACCAAAGGACGCTCTTCCTCCTGCGGTTCCGGCCGGCCCTGGGACTGACACGGCCAGCAGCCAGCGGGAGGTGGACTGCACTCTGGTTCACAGGAAGGCTCCTGGGGGAGACCCCCACGCCCCCCCGAGCTCTGTGCGTGACCCACATCCCGATCCCTTCCTCCCTCCCCAGTGATGAAATCATAGCCTCAATCTGGACCTGTTCATGCCACAAGATAAATTGTCAAAATGTTTTCATCTAATTGGGTCTTTTTCAAGTCAGCTGAAAACCATCAGGCGGGGAGCCAGATGGGGCTGGTGATTAATGAGGGACATTTGGTTGCTTCTCGACATCCGTCATGGAGTCCCACTTGGGCGGGAGTGTTCTAATCCCCCGCCAGGAATGGGTACGCCGGGGCAGATAACTGAGGCCTCTCCTCGCTTCCGTGGGCTGTGAAGTGTGGCCTTTTCTCCACAAGGCTCCAGAAACTCAAATCCAGAAGAGGCTGCCCATGACTAGGTTCCAGACTCATAGATGGTCTCTTGTCCCCAAGCGGCCCCAGCTCCATCATGGGCCACGGCGACGCAGCCATGCTCCAACAAAGGGGTCACGAGGGCACAGAGTGGAAGGGAGACAGAGGTATCCGTCAGCCTGGAGGAAGTTCCGGCTGTCCCTCCATCAGGGTGGGCAGGGTGCAGGGGCTCCGAGGCTCAGCCTGGGTGGCCACCCTCCCTCTGTCTAAAAGGTATCTTGCCTTCGAGTTGACGGGCTGAGGGGTTTCAAGAGAAAGTTCCCCGTGCCCAAGGAAACAGCCCCATAGGCACTCTCTAGAGGGCTCATCCAGGCTGGGCTTCCCACTTGCTGTGTGACCTTCCGTGAGATTTACCCCTCTCTGAGCTTCTGGTGCCTCCTAGGTAAGATTCAAGTAGAGCCCAGCCCTCTGGTTCTCTGGCTGTAGCTCGAGTTGTGTCCTCCACCAAAGCCATGCATGGAAATCCACTGGGAGCGCTATAACAACACGGATGCCGAGGTCCATCCCAGCAACTGAATCGGAATCTCTGGGGGTATGTCCCGGACACTGGCATTAAGGTCCTCGGGTGATTCTAAGACGCCGCTCAAGCACAGAACTCACGAACTAGAGGAAAGTGGCATCTTCAGCCCAGCTGAGCCCCGCTGACAGGTGAACCCGGAGTGTCAGGCCTTGATCTCGTCACCCGAAGATCGGAGCTGTTCACATCAGCCCCGTAGGAACGTTTAGAAGGTTTAAAGGCAAGGGGAGTCTCAGAATACGTTGAATGGTTTCTTAGGGAGAAGGAGGCTGAACAACTCAACGTCCTCACCGTGGTCATATCCGCAGTGTCTATGTATTGTTTATTCACCCAACAGACACGTCCTGAGCACCTACTGTATGCCAGGCATCCCTGGGGATGCAAAACACAAACCGTCTCTACCCTCGAGAACCTTGCAGGTTCATGAGGGAGGTTGACATAGATTAGTAACGACACAAACGTGTGATGGCAATCTGTGCTATCTGCCACGGAGGCTGCGGGAGGGCCAGGGTGAGGGCCGAGGAACTTGGAAAGCTTCACCCAAGAGAGACCTGCACTCGAGAAGGGGCAAAGCAGGCCACTCAGTGGGGGGAAAAGAATCTAGGCTCAGGGAACAGCATTAGCTAGTGACTATTGTTACTTACCAGCATTTACTACTTAACGTTTTCATTCCTTGATAAATGCGCTGCCTTTTACTACATACACATATTTAAGAGCAGGAAAAGTGCCCATGTAGACGCTAGGGGTGCCACCTCCCTCTGTGTTCTAATCATCCTGAGATCTGTCTCCCCAGCTGCACAGGCGCTCCTCATTCTGCAAACCCAGGGCCTGCCTGGCACGGTGCCGGGAACACAGTAGGTGCTTGGTTTATTTGCACTGGCCGGTGGATAAATGCGCAAAATCTTACTTCTGTTCGCATACGTGCCTCTACTCCAAGCCAGGCCTCTGGGAGAAATTACAGGAAACTTCAGCTCATCTGGGGAAGCCATTCTGCCCACGCCACCCAGTGGTCCCCTGTCCTGTGTTCTGAGAACCTTAATGGAGGAGTTTGAATGAAGAGGTTCTAAGGGTAGGATAAGTTACTCTGACTGGCAAACTCTTAGACATCCTTTAAATGCTAGCTCGGAGGTCCCTTCCTCCGGGAAGCCTTCCTTGATGCTCTAGCCACCAGTAGATCTATCTTCCACGATGCCGTTGTCACCTGTGACATACTGGTTGTGTATCCACCCTCCCCTCCCCACATCTCAGATGATAGCCTGCGTGAGTTCTGGGGCCTGTGTGGTTTGCTCACCATCGCATCTCCAGCACAGGGCAGGTGTTCGGCAAATAATGACTCAATTAGCCTCATAAGACCAGTTGTAATTATACTCAAAGTTAATCTGCACGCACATGGAAGTCTTTTGGCAAAGCGTGAGGATGAAGAAGAGAAGGTGGCACGGGATTGACCCTTTGCTTCTGCAGAAGACCTCACAGAATGGAATGTTACGAACCCTCTGGCTAAGTCAGGCCCCTCTGGGCCTGGTCACCCCAGTGCCAGGAGCTGGGAGGTAGCGGCTCGCAGTCTTTTGCCAGTTCTGCTGGAAAACCAGCTACGCACTGCCTGTAGGCACCTGGGGATGGGCAGCAAGAAGGCTGTTTTCTCCTCAAGGAGAAACCGAACATAGTCTCTACTCTGAGCAAGTTGTCGGATCATCCCCAGAGTCCACAAACTTGTCAACTGGTGTCAGCCGCGAGCAGACCGCCCTCGCTCACTGCCGCCCATCTGCCCAGCGGAACACTCTCGGTTAAAATTTCACACTCATGCTGAAGTGGTTCCCAAGCCCCAGGATTTGTTTTTCCTGATGATCCTTTCCTTTGATCAGCCAGACCCAGTGAAGTGGGATTTAGTGCCTAATTTATTTTAGGTAGCAGGGAGGTTGTCTCTCATCTAAATGGTCATGGGTCCCTCCTTCCCCAGACTCAGGCGGCTCTCATTCCAGGGCCTGGCCGCAGAACCGGGAGAAGCTGGAGTGTCGATGACGAGGGCCTTGCAATCGGAAGTTCTGGCTTCCGGCCTTGCCCCCGCCCACTTCCGGCGTCTGTGACCCTGGGAGGGTCTTACCTGGTCTCAGAGTCTCTGTTTCCATATCGGTACTAGCATCATCGTATCTATCTTCTTGGGGTTATTGTGAGGCTTGAATCAAACAATGCTTGTGACAGCCCTTTGCCTTTGTAAAATAGACTTGCTGGTCGGGGTCGTTATTATTCTGTCTCTTCCAAGGGGAGCAGAATGGTTGACCCCGGAACCCCGGAACGAATTTCCTTTCTCATCTCTGAAATTCATTTAGTACAGGATATCTCGATTTCAGCTCTATTGACAGTTGGGGTAGGAGAATCCTTGTTATGGGGGCTGTCCTGAGCAGTGTAGGGTTTTTAGCAGCACCCTTTTTCTCTATCCCTAATGACAGTAGCAGATCCCCCCCCCCCCCCCCCCCCCCCCCCCCCCCCCCGAGTTGTGACCGCTAAAAATGTCCCAGATGTGGCCTGATGTCCCCTGGGGAGAAAAACCATCCCGGATCAAGAACCACTGTTTTGGTAGGACCCATGGTATTTTTGCCCCTAGACATGATGGATTTTTCTGGAGAGAAGAGGCACAGTGACTCCAATATACACCAAGGGTTCTGTTTCCGATGAGCGATGTGAGTGTAGCCAAGTCCTTAACCTCTGTGGGCCTCAGTATATTGTTGGTGAAAAGAGGGCAGGAGCTGAGATGCTCTGTAGGGTTTCTTCACCTGGTCCTGAGTCCTTTTTCCAGAAGCACTTTTGTCAGAGTGGGGATGAGGGTGGGGACTTGGTAGGCAGAAGGCATGGGAAAGAAGTGTGGGGCAAGAGAAGATTCCAGATCATGAAGCCACCGTCTTCCCAGAGTCTGGCCCCACAGAGGACCCAACTGTGGGCTCAGAGTTTCTTCGCAGGAGAGGAGGGAGTCACAACATAATAGTAACACCAGAGATCATTACTACCGATCGTCACTGAGGCCCAGCGATGAGGCATTGTGTTGAGCTGCCTACACGATTATTTCATTGAGTTTCCTCAACAATCTAAATGGCCCTCAGAAGCAGGTGTAATTATTGGGGAGGGTGGCGACCAGGGGTCAGGTTTACCTTGTCTACTTGCTGTGTGGCTTTAAGCAAGCCACTTCTCCTCTCTGAGCTCATTTCCTCGCCCACAACCTTCTTTCAGACACGGAGCCAAGCACTGGGCACAAGGTAGTGGGCAAAATAGTATGATCTTTGCCCACATGAAATTTACATTTTGCTGTGAGAGACAGCTAGTAAACAAATACATATGCAAATGAAAGAGACATGGCTGACATGATAAGGGAGGGACTTCCTTGGTGGAATGGTCAGGACATCTGGTTGTAGAAGGTGACATTTGATGACAGCGATGATGACCACGATGATGATGCCAGTTGTGATGACGACGATGGTCATGATCATGATGACAATGACAGTAGTGATGCAACAATGATGATGGTGGTGACGGTGACATGATGATAACAATGATGATGATGACAGTGGTCATGACAACGATGATGTTGATGATGACAATGACGATGACAGTGGTGATGGAGACGACAGTATGATGATGATGGCTATGACAGTGGTGATGATGACAGAGGTGATAGCAACGACGATGACGATAACAATGACGATGCTGGTGACAGTGATGTGGAGAGTGGTGATGGTGATGATGGTGGTGACGATGACTATGATGATAGTGATGACACAGGTGATGGTGGTGATGATAGTAACAATGACAGTGACGACGATGACAGGGATGATAGTGACAGTGGTGACGGTGACAATGATGTCGATAATGATGATGATGACGACGACAGTGGTGATGGTGACAATGGTGACGATAATGACGACGATGATGATGGCGCTGTGCCAGAGTTTTACATTCGGTATTTCATTTAATTATTACATGACCCTCTGAGGGAGATTTCATTATCCCCCTTTTCGGGCCTCTGACTATATCTGCCAACAGAGTCCAGAGCATTTCTGTTGGGTCTTGTAGCAAGAAACTACCGTGGACGATATTTTAACCCTAAGGCATCTCCTTAATAGTAAAACGTCAGCTATCTGGTAGGTGTTTAGGCAGCCAACCCAGTTGGGGAACGTGTGACATTTTGGACCCATTCAGAAGCTTCCAGCATCCCTTCTCATTCCTGAAGAAAGGGTAGAACCAGCAGGCTTAAAGCAACAGCAGTGGCATCATTAGGTCCGTGGGTTCTGCATCGGGAAATCTGGATTCGAATCCAAGTTTACTGTGTGACTGCAGTTGGAATGACACTTTCTAGGTCTCAATCTTCGAAATGGGAATAATATCTACCTCAAAGGCTGGTGGACAAATTGAGGTGAGAAAATGAAGAAAACGTGTACATAACAAAATAAAATGAACGAGGAGAGAGCCCTGAAGGAAACAGACAAACCCACACCGTGTAATTTCCACCTGACTTTGACTCATTCCTCTTTGGTTCTCCTCGCTGCTCTCCCACTAAACACAAAATCTACCCAACCCCTCTAGGGCCTGGCATGCCCCATCCTCACTCCAGGACAGAGGCAAGAGGCCGCCACTGCCCCCCCCCCCCGCCTTATTTCAAACTTTTCCCACATGCTGAGCCTTAATATGTTTGTACCTCACTTAGCTTCTTTCCCTCCCACAAATATACTTGGGGCTATTTTGGAAAGATTTGCCACGGCAGACTCTGAGTGCTAATGAGTGTGACTTCAGAAGAGAATTTTCCATTAGTAGGTAAGAAAAAAAGACGAATCACCTTGAAATCTAATAAGCAATATCGGGCCCTATATTAGAGTTCTCCAAAGAAACAGAACCAGTGGACTATATAGTTGTGTGCAAGGGTGTGTGTATGTGTATACACACACATATGGGAGGGAGAGAGAGAGAGAGAGAGAGAGAGAGAGAGAGAGAGAGAGAGAGATTTATTATAGGAATTGGTTCATGCGATTTTGGAGGCTGAGAAGGCCCATGATCTGCCTTCTGCAAACGGTAGTGCAGGGAAACCAGTGTGCCCAGTACAAACCCCAAGGCCTGGGGAGCCAATGCGGTAAGTCTCAATCTGAGTCCAAAGGCCTGAGAACCAGAAGCACTGATGTCCGAGGGCAGGAGAACATGTACGTCCCAGCTCATGCAAGAGAGCGAATTCACCCCCGCCTCTGCCTTTTTATTCTATTCTGACCCTCGACAGACTGGATGGTGTCCACGTTGATGAGGGCAATGATGTCTACTCATCTGCTGGTTCGGACACCAACCTCTTCTGGAAACACCCTCACAGACGCACCCAGAAATAATGTTTCACCAGCTATCCGGATGTCACTTGGCCCCGTCGAGTTGACACCAAAAAATGAATCACCCGTCCCTTAGCTCCTAACAACGTCATATGTGATAAAGTGCAGTCCGACCCCACGCTCACGTTCAGAACTGAAGCTGCTTTTGGATTATACGCTTTATTCAACAAATGTGTCTTAGATACCTCCTACATGCCTGACATTGGGCTGGATGAATAATGCTGCCGATACCGTGGGGAAAGGACACGGCCCCTGATCTCCGGGGGCTTCGTAATCTCCGAAGACGGCACATATCACAAAACATGGCCTGAGAACAAGAGAAATGCAGATCCATGGGAAGCCTTCCTGGCAGGAAGGAGGCCTTGAAGGACAGCAGGTGGTGTCCCAC
Source organism: Panthera uncia (assembly GCF_023721935.1). Taxonomy (NCBI): domain Eukaryota; kingdom Metazoa; phylum Chordata; class Mammalia; order Carnivora; family Felidae; genus Panthera; species Panthera uncia. The sequence goes on along the minus strand of NC_064818.1, from coordinate 71,882,988 downwards.
TACCGGGCCTCAAATCTCATCGCTGCCATTCACCAGCTGTGTGCCCACGGTCTGGGCCTCCCTTTCCCCAGCTGTTAAATGGGCACAACAAGAGAACCAATCCCCCCCCCCCCCCCGGGGTGTTGCGGTGATTCAGGGACTTAACACACATATAGTACAGGGCCTGCCGCACAGTAAGTTCTTAACAAAAGTTAGCTATTAAATTCTCATCATCTGTGAGATGGAGCTAAGACCAGGGCTTATTTTGATGCCAGGGCAAAGAGGAGAAAATTCAAGCCAGGGACTTAGCACGAGACCTCGCACATAGTAAGCAAGCTCTAGATACTGTTGCTATTTGTTCTTACGGCCGTCGTGTCGGCAGCAGGGGTGGGGGAAGGGAAAGGGGGAGTGCGGGGGCAGACAGGGCCAAACATTAATTAGCTCCCCCTCCTCTCTTTCCGGGTCTCAGGCCCACCGTTTAGCCCCACGCCCTCAGCTGGCAAGTGTGGTCTCGGGCTCCCCGGCCCTAAATCCACCCCCCCCCACAACCTCCCCCCGGAAACCGGAGCAAAGGCGAGGCTGGTTTCGGCCCCTCTCCTCTGTTCTCAATCAAATGTGCCGCTTTTCTGCCTCGCTTCACACATTGTAAAAAGCAGCCGAGTGCGGATGGCTCAGTGTCCACACGTCGAGATCCTCCTGACCCGCTTGTTCGCCCGCTGATGGCTCCCAAGCCCATTATTGTAATGGATTTGCTGTTGGAAAGAAGAAGGGGTCGTCAGCCCGATACCTCCCCGCCCCTGCGGCTCTGTTCCAGCAGACCCCAACCTCCACAACCACCTTCCCCCTCGCCGATCTGTTTAGTGATTTCTGAAAGGCAGATAAGCTGTAATGAGTGGCCCGAGATACAGGCAGGACCCCGCTGAACCGGAAGAAGACGCACGAGACTTTTTTAGAGGAATAATTAAGTTCTCTCTCTCTCTCTCTCTTTTTTTTTTTTTTTTTTGTCCACCTTTTTGAAATCATTGCAATACCGTCTTGCTGTTAGGTTTTTAAAGTTGTGGGGGGCCCGCTAATGAAATGCACAGAAAAGTAAAAACATGTCATGCAAATTGGACACCTTTGGGGATTTTGAAAAACTCGTTTGAAGGCCTAATTAAGAAGCTATTAAAAATCATTACTAATAATCTGCTTCTCCCAAATTCTTTTCAGCTCAGAAAGGGTAAAGGATCCATCTTTGCTGGGCTTTTTAAAACCTAGAAGCTTATGTAGCTGCTCCTTCATTTACCTGGGAACATTTTCTGAACGTTTTAACGATTTTCTGCAGGTAATCCCATTTGTGGCGTGCCTTCCCTGGGTTTTCTCTTCGAGCAGGAGCCGGCTCGGGCAGCAGATCCTTCAGAAAATGCAGTCGACGCACCATTGCAGGGGTGATTCTAAAGTCTCGCTGGGAGAAAATTGTTGTGAGTTACAGGAAATTAAAAAATTCTTGCAATGCCAACCCACTTCTCAAAGTCAATCTGTGGTATCCCAGCATCCACTCGACTCTGAAGTCAGGCCAGAACGATTTTGGAAGAGTAATTTCCAGCCTTAGAAAGGGTCACATGGTGTATTGAAGCCATATTTGCTTCTGTGTTTTGTAAATTTCGAACTCATTACTAAACTTTTGTCTCATCTACCCCCGTGTCTGGCTCTCACCTCGCCCTCATCAATCTGAGCCTTAAAAATCTAATGAAAAATGCCGAAACACATTTTGCGTGTGGAAATGGGATAAAGCACAAATTGTTACGAACCTGAGGAGAGACTGGCTTTCGAGGATGGGCAGGAGAGGCCCGGCGCGGCCCTTGGAGTCCGCTCACCGCTCCGTCTCTGCCAGCCCCCAGGAATAAAGAGGAAAGAACGGGATCTTTGCCCTCCTCTCTGAGCCCCTGGTCCCTATCTTTGACGTAAAGCCATAGGCGCCTCTGCTCCACGAGATTCCCAACTATTTATGCCCTCTGTGGCAGGGTAGAAGACTAGCCGTGTGGCACTTTCCTTCTAGAAGGCATGTGTCCCATAGAGGTCTCCGTGTTCCCACAGAATGGTGAGGGACACCTTGGCAATTTCACATGGTGCCTTCTGAGACAAGAACCCCACCACTGAGCTCCATGATTTGGGAAATTGGTGAAAGCATAGGAACATCTCCCAAACACACACACGCGCACACACACACACACACACAGCCTCCCTCCTTCCCTCCCTCTCTCTCATATTTCATTTTCAAGAGTCCACACTAAGATCTTCTGATGCGGGCAAGCATCACACTTGAGCCCCCTTCAGACGGGAGTCAGCTTGGAAAACTGAAAGGACACGAACTTTGGAGGCAGGCTGACGGGTTTGCCTAAGCTCAGCCCTGCCATTTCCTAGCGGTGTGGCCTTGGAGTAGTCACTTTACCTCTCTGGGCCTTGGTTTCCTCTCATGCAAAATGGAGATGGTAGTACCCGCTTCTCAGGTTTGTTCCGAGAACGGGCAAAAACATGGGCAAAGGGCCCAGTGCTGAACGCGACGCACAGTAAATGGAGGCTGTATTTTGGTTCCTATGATTGTAGGCTCTGATTTGGGAAGGGGAGGTGTGTCCCCTGAGGTGGTGGCTGGGGAATTAGTGCTACCCTGATTCCGGGAGGGAACAGCTCTGTTCTTTAACACCCAGCCTGACACCTCCTAATGAAATGTAAATGAGGGTTCTAACAAGCCTGGCATTTGCTTTGGGGAAAAAGGTGTGAGCAGACGATCACAGACTGGGCGGCCATTTGGAGTGAGCACGGTGCCTGAATGGGGCTGGTTTGCAGAGAGGGGACCTGGGCTTTCTCCTCTGAGGGTGCCCCTGATGTGGGGTTTCTCATGAAGCTTGCCCTCTCCCCTCTCCATGAAGATGAGTTCAGCCCTCCTCTGGGCCTTCCCGTGGATCATCATCACAGCTGAAAGGCCTGGTGACCCGACAGGAAGTGGACAGTCCTGACTCAGGGCGTCAAGCAGGCCCTCCTGACTCCTGCCTCCCTTGGGCAAGTGGAGGCGGGGGTGGGTCTCACGGCCCTCATGAGAGCTGTGCTCCTAGACCCTGGATAGACACAGCTTCCTCAAGCCCAGAAGCTAAGAGGCCAAGGCCCACGAGTGACCCCACCAAGCGAGGCTCCCCTAAGGGCCCCTGTCCGGCCGTGGCTCCCCTCAAATGTGAATTCTCCTGTCCAGCAGAGGAGGTGGTCCTTGAGAAAAAGAAGTATACTAGGGGCGCCTGGGTGGCTCAGTCGGTTGAGCATCCGACTTCAGCTCAGGTCATGATCTCACGGTTGGCGAGTTCGAGCTCCAGGTGGGGCTCTGTGCTGACAGCTCAGAGCCTGGAGCCCGCTTCGGATTCTGTGTCTCCCTCTCTCTCTGCCCCTCCCCTGCTCGTGCTCGCTCTCTCTCTCTCTCTCTCTCAAAAATAAATAAACATTAAAAAAAAATAAAGAAGTATACTAACGCTGACCTGTGTGCACAGTCCCCAGGGACAGAACCGCAGCGGAATACGAGGCTGAGCTGTTCGGAGACAGCTGATGGTGCAGGGCTCCTACCACAGCTCTCTGGAGCTGTTCGCCAGTAGTCCAGGAGGCTTTGCTGCATTTCTGTCATTTTTCTAGGGCTGGACCGTGAGAACTATGTTTTTATAGGTAACACACCTAGCCGACCGCCCGGCACCCACATCTCAGCTCAAGCAGCATTCCGTGCTCCTGGCCGTGTCCCAGCCCTAGAGATTCTGGGCACGCTGTGCCACACTGGGGGGGTGGGGGGGAAACCCAGAGGAGAGCTGGAGAGATTCCTAACTCAAAATGCATTTAGCACCATACTTATAGACTCCTAAGGATCAGAAGGGATTCAGTGAGCCTGACTGCATTTTGTTAGGGATACTGTCTGCTGTGAGGGGAGAGTTGCTGAATTTGGGGTGCCCCAAAAATGCTTCACACAAAGATGTGCTCTAACTAGCTTATTATTTTGTCCTGATGTATGCATCTGTCTTCTTTTGAGGGCAAGAATGGAAACTTATTTGCCTATCTCCCCTGCGCTTAGCGTGAAATGAATGGTCCATACATTTTTTTAATGTTTATTTATTTTTGACACAGAGAGAGAGAGAGAGAGAGAGACAGAGCATGAGCGGGGGAGGGGCGCAGAGAGAGGGAGACACAGAACCCGAAGCAGGCTTCAGGCTCTGAGACGTTAGCAGCACAGAGCCCGTCCCGGGGCTCGAACTCGAGGACCGAGTGATCACGACCTGAGCCGAAGTCGGACGCTCAACCGACTGAGCCACCCGGGCGCCCCCAGCCCATACATTTTTAACATAAAGGAGTAAAAGAATCGCTCACAGAAAAACCTGGCCAGTGTCCAGCTTGGGAGCAGGCATGAGCTAAAGCTGGTGGCCATGATGGTCCCCATGGCCCTGTGGTCTCCATCCCCAGGAAAGGCCTGGCCGCACCCCAGGCAGGATGGGGTCTGGAATGGGGAAGGCCGTTTGTGGCCCCTCAGATGCCATCAGTGCCCAAGATTCCACAGATCGTTCCAGGTCCCTAATGTGCTGGCTTTGACTGCCCCAGCCAGGCAGACCCCTGCCTCCTGGGGAGCAGATCCACAGCCTGGCACCCAGGGAGCCGGGCCCTGGCCCAGACGAGGGATGCGGGCAGCCCCATCGGGGCTCCGCTCAGGCCCGGGAGCCCACACGCTAGGCTGACGGGCTACTGACGGCTGCTGGGTGCCTGCCCCCCTCGCTCCGCCTCTGCGAGCCCCACTCTGCCTGGGCTCACCTCTCTTCTCACTCAGACCTCAAATGTCACCTCCTTCCCTGCGCCCCAGCCGGGACGGCCCAAGTCCAACAAGCCTTCAGCACGTGATCCGAGAAGGCGCTCATTTTGATCTTCCCAGCGCCTCGGAGCTGCTGCGGAGGAGACGATGGGAACGGAGTCCCCGGGGAGCCGTCGGGGCCTAATGCATCACACGTGCTGAGAGAGGCCAGCCCGGGGCCGGACATTTGCAGCTCAGCTCCCAGCCCTCCCGGGGCCCCCCTCGCTCCGCACCTCGGCTGAGCTGGGAGGACAGGTGGGAGGCGGGGCAGGGAGGCCCGGGTCCTCCCGGCCGAGGCCACGAGGAGACACAGGCCCACTCTCTCTGGGCTGCCCCGCCCACGGCAGCACACTCCCGGGCAAGCTCCCGGTGGATTTGAACCTCCGCACGCAGTAGGCATCTCTTCCCCGCTTGTAAGCTCAGCACCGAGAGGGACTTTGAAGATGCCGGCCCCGCGGGCTCAGCACGAACCACCTGAGCCGTTGGGGGTTCAAATCCAAAATAATGCCCACCGTAATCCACAGACTCTGGGCCCTCCCACTAAGCCAGGTGCCTGGCGAAGGCACGTTAAAGGCACCGGTTTCACCTGCCGTCAGAAGCACAAATGTGCATAGGGAGCATGAAGCCCGAGGTTGTAGGTGCAGATGAGCACCAACCAGTGTCAGGCCCGGGGAAGCCACAGGTGGGGTGGGGGGAGTTAGCCACCGGGGCAAGGTGGGGGAGTTAGCCACAGTGGTGAGGTTGGGGGGGGGGAGTTAGCCAACCGGGGGAAGCAGTGGATGAAGCGGAAAAACAGAAACAGGGAAGTATAACAGGAAGGAGCTGTCAAATCAAAGAAGCTACCTTGTACTGTCCATCGGCTGTGTGACCTTAGGCCAGTTACCCAAACTCTCTGAGCCTCTGTTTCCTCACCTCTAAAGCAGCCGCAGGAGCAGCTACCCTCACAGCAAATGAGATCGTGTGTGCAAGGCGCCGAGCACAGGACTGGACAATAGAAGGAGGGAGTGAAAAATGGCTGCTCTCCTCACGCCCTCGGCTCCGAATGTCCCCAGTGCATTTGGGGTCTGTCAAGGGAGACATGGTGAACTTGGGGCTGGGGGACGTCTGTGTTCTTTGAGGGTCCACAGTCCTACCTGTTAAGTACAACCCTGGGAGCCCAACAAACCAGAACATTCCCCAGCACCCAGGGCACCGACTCCCTTCACACCCACCCCACCCCTCTTTTTAGCTCACTCGAGTTCTAGGCCACTTGCCCACCTCCCTGTGAAATGGCCTTGGTGGCCCGTCAGTGATTTGGAGATGCCCTTTCTGAGGGGCTGTGGAATTGCCTTCCTTTCTGCGGGGGCTCCCCCTTCTCAGGGGCCAGGAACTCAGCTGTAACCAAGTGGTCCAGGGGTGCAGAGCTGGGGTACGGGCCACAGTCAAGGCCATGTGAGAGTCCGAGAAGTCTGCGTGCCTGCCCTGAGAGCAGTCAGTGGAGGGAGCCATCCCGGGCGAACTGGGGCGGTGGGAAGACCAGACCGGATGCCTGGTCTGCCGCATCCCAGCCGTCACACCCTGTGCGGCCTGTCTCACCTCCTCGGGCCCAACACACACCCTCATGGGTGTCCCCCAGGTGCCCCGTCACAGCTACCTACTCAGAACTGAACTCGCCATGGCCCCCAGTTCCCCAACCGTGCCCCCGGCCGTGGCGATTGGCAACACCTTCTCCCCAACCTGCAAGTTCCGAATCCCTGGCCTGATCCTAGTCTCCCCTCGGCCAACCCTGTGCCCGGCTTCTGGAGATTCTCTGGGTTTGGCACCTCAGCCTCCAGCTCATCTCCTGAACAGGCCCGTCCTCACCATGCCCGGTGCCCCCAGCCCGGTCTAGGGTCTTGTCTGCTCCCCAGAATCGTACCGCAGCCCCTCACTGGCCTTCCAGCCTCTGGTGAGGCTGCCCCCAGGCCGGCGTGCACGGAGCTGTGTAGGGGGCACACTTGTCATCACGACTGACGATGGTAGTGACGGTAACGAGAGCTAATGCTTTCCAGGGCTTACTTGGTATCCAGTCCCGGCCCCAAGCCCTTTGCCTAAAATTGGCTCGTCAGGCCTCCCAGCGGTTCTGTCGAGGAAGTACTGTTACTGTCCCTATTTTGCAGATGAGAACACTGAGGCAAAGCGTGGTTGGGTATTATGCTGAGGCCACACAGGCTTGGATAGCAGAGCTGGAGTACGAACCCAGGCAGCCTGACTCCAGCCTTGCCTACCAAATACCCTCGGGGGCAGGATACACTTGGCATCAGAACACCCTTCCCGACCTAGTGCGCCCAACCAACCTCCCCGAAAGTACCCTCATCCCTGGACCCACGCCCAGGGCTCCAGCCAGGCCAAAGGACACAAAGACCACCGCTGAACGCAGAAGATGTTTTTATACCCCTGAGCCTTCCCCCTTACCATTCACTCTGCCCCAAATTACTTTGCGTTCTTCCATTATTTCCCTTTAAGACTCAGCTTCCTTGACCAGGCAACCCTCCTCTGTCCCCAGTCCCTTCTGCTGACCCCCAGCAGAGCACCTGTCTCCTCCATTAAACCATGAGCTTTCAAGAGCAAATACTGTGATTTTAAATCTCTGTATTGCCTGCACCTTGCCTAGGGTATGAATGAACGAGCAGGAGACTTTATTTCCAAAGGTAATAGAAAAAAAAAAAGTGAATCAAAGTGATAATAAAACAGGGGTTTTGAGTCCAGCTGCGGTGGGTTAGAATCCCAACTCTATCACGTATTAGCTGTGTGACCTTGTACATGCTACTTGACCTCTCTGGGCCTCAGTTTCCTCATCTGTAAAATTCAGGAGAGAGCGTAACTTCTTCAAATGGTTGTCCTAAATATTAAATGCAATAAATTCAACAAAGTGTCGAGCACATGGTTAAGGAGAAGCTATTATAATGACGATTATTAGCTCATTATGTGAATCTTAGGCTATTATGTGAATAGTATTCACATGTTATTCCCATCTGCCTGTACATGTGCTTCCCTGCACTGCCCAGGGCATTCCTGAGCCCATCTCCCCAAACAGCCCTAAAATCTCTGAGGCAGGAGTCTCTGAGCAGACACTTTCCTTTCTGCTCCTCACATAATTAAGCCCAGACACCCTTTACCACCACAGGACCTTTGCACATACTATCCCTCTGTATAGGCTTTTCCTCCCTCCACTGTTCTCATGGTTGGCTCCCTCTGATCGTTGAGGCCTAGGCATGAGTGTCACCACCTTGCAGAATCTTCTCAACCCCTCTCCCTGGGCAGACATCCCTGTATTCTCTACCTCTCCCCATTGTCCATCTCGACTCCCACCGGTTTCTTCCACAGCGCTTTGAAAATACGTAAGCATTTTGTGCATGTGTTCATCCATTTCACACTGGCCCCAAGATGGCCTGGCACCACCACCATCTTCGCTGCCGTGCCCTCCGTGCCTGGCACATACCTAACACTGGGTGGGGAACCCAGTAAATAAATGTTGGGCGACTGTGGAATAAACTGCTTACTTGGGCCCCATTCAGCAGGAGCAGAGAAAAGGTGCGGAGGTTTGCAGGCAAAGCCCCATCCCTGGCAGATGGAAGAGGGACCCCTCCCTTTTCCCGAAGCTTCAGCAAGGCTGCACCTGGCTGCCTGCAGCCAGCAGTGCTCAGAACCAGCTCACCAGAGACAGATTGGAGAGAGTTCAGAGGAGCAGGCCAGGCAGGATTAAGTGGAGGGAGAGGGTGATTTATAGAGAAAGATAAAAGGGCCCAGCTTCCTAAGGCTGGCTGCAGGATTATTTCGATAACAGCATCCAAATGTCGGCAAGGTGTATGTGTCAGGGGGACGGGATGATTCCCCGACAAAGGTGCAGAGGCGGCCACCAGGAGGGATGCAAAAAGTCTCAGCTGAGTCAGGGTCCTTCCCTGGAGCGGGAGCCCAGGGCCAAAGCAAGGACTGGCATGGAGGAGGAAGCTTACCTCCTCACTAGGGCAGTCAGCGACCCACCTTGGAGCACCTCAGGGAGTTTATGCAGCAGAAAGCAGGGTTGTTGTGGGTTTTTTTTTTTTTTTTTGAGAAACCAGAGGAGAAAACCTGTCTTTGCCAAGTTTCTGAGAAGGAAGGTGCCTCGGCCATCTTGTACACCAGCGTCAGTAAGCTAGTAGGTCCTGATGGCTAAATCCGGCCCACTGCCTGTTTTTGTCAATAAAGTTTTATGGGAAGACCGCCATGCCCAATCATGTACTTACTACCCATGGCCTCTTGTGCACTCCCGCTGAGTAGTTCTAATAAAGACAGTATGACTGGCAAATCCCAAATGTCGACCTGCGGTCCTTCACAGACGGTTCGCAACCCCTGTGCCAGACCGTTGATTCTGGGGTAAGGGGCACATCGCTTTGAAAAGGGGAAAAAAATGTCCACAGGGCCCCAAGTTTGACCAAAATTACTTTGATTACAGTTTTTACTTAAACACACACACACGTATATACGTATGGTTAGATACAAGCATCTTAAGCTGTTAGCTCTTATACGACTAGAAAACTAAAAAACATTCTCGGAGTGGATGCCAACCAAATGATAAAAACAGTAAAATTATCATGAATGGCATTAAAATAAGGCAGCTGCTGCAGAGTCACTGCTGTTCAGGGCAGGACGGGCTGCTGGGGGTGCAGACGTGCTCGTCCTTGGCAAGGCTGACCCTGAGAGTGCCGCGTGATGACTCAATTTTCCTGCTTGGTTTTCACTTCTCACCATCGCAAAAACCTTCCATTCTCAGAGAAGCCATGACATCATGGGCCCTCGGTGGATGCAAATACTCAGCCACATCCACTCTTGCTCTTGCTAGTGAGAACTAGCTAGTTCTTGCTAGTGAGTTCCGTGAGAACTGGAGCGTGCACTCCTGATTGGCCCCACATCCTCTTGAACACAGCTAACACTCGGGCACTAAAATCTTACGGCCATGCCCGGGTATAAGGTGGCCAACCAATTGGGCCAGAAAATTTGTACATCCATGATTTTGACTAACTAGAAAAATAAAAATAGAATATTTCGAACTATCTCTTGGGACGCCTGGGTGGCTCAGTCGGTTGAGCATCTGACTCCCAGGGTCGTGGGACTGCACCCCGCTTCGGGCTCCATGCTGAGCCCTCTTCCCTGCTCATGCGCTCTCTGTCTCTGTCTCTAAAATGCAAATAAGAATAAAAAAGCAGTATCTCTTAAAGATTTTTGTCCACTGGTTTGCAAACTCCCATTTGAAAAGCAGGGATCTAGCCCCCTCTTCACCTTTTCCAAATAAGGAAACTGAATCCCGCAGAAGGAATATGACGGGCACGGTGAGAGCCGGAGCTGAAACCAGGTTTGGACAAGGATGTGCTGACTCTGGATGCAGTGCTCTGACCAGAGCATGGTTTTGTCCCCCTGGAACCCAGAAGGGGTGACCATGAGTCAGAGCCACAAGTGATGTGAACGACTTCCTCTGGAGGGGGGGAGATGCCATGGGCAACACCTGAAGCCAGCACCTGGGAAGCATACGTGGGGGTCCCAGGCTGGCTGGCTGGCTGGAATGGCTCCCGAGAGTGCCTTCCAGAGTTTTAGAAGTGGAAACAACATCGATGGGGCCCCTGTAGCACCAGAAGCCCCTTACTAAGCCCCAAAGAACATCAGTGGGACCCAAGTGAGTTCAGAGAGAATTGGACCGTCTGAACTTGATCGTGAAGCCACGTCTTCCCTGCTCTGGAGAATTGCTCGTGCAAGTGCATCATATGGCTGCCACTCGGGCAGCTGGAGGCCAGCAGGTTCCCGAACATGGTTGTGGCAGCTTCAGCCATTTGGGGAATCTGGCTCTTAGGGGGGCAGGCCTGGAGAGACATGTGGGGTGTACCCTTATTCTCTAGGCTGGTCAAACCCTCATCTGCCTTTGTCTACAGGGAGGATCACCCTGGTCAGTAGGAGAGACAGTGAACAAGTCAACAGCCGCAGACTTCTCGGAGCAGAAAAAGCAGCACGTACATACAGCTTCTACAGGGGATGCATAGTTAAAGTCTTGGGACTGCTTGGTTCAGACTAAATGAAAACATAAGAGATATTCCAGAACAGGGTTCCATAAACTTTTTCAGTGAAGGGCCAGATAGAATATTCTAGACTTTGAAGACCACAGAGGGCCTCTGTCCCATATTCTTTCACTTTTTTTTTTTTTTGCAACCTTTTAAAAATGTAAGAAGCATTCTTAGCTCACATCATGTACAAACACAGGCTACAAGTGGAATTTGATACCCAGGCAGTAGTTTGCTGACTTTTGTTCTAGAATTATCACTAAATCTAGACATTCTCCATAAGATCAACTTGGCCTTCATGGAACTATAAAAGCCCAGGGAACAAATGTGCTGCCATACACACACACACACACACACACACACACACACACACTCATCGTTTGGTCCATTGGATGCAAAACACTCTTTGAAAATAATTTCTACACTTACAAAGCACATATATGCCCAAAGTTAGTTAATAAGGTCAATAAGTAATGTGCAAAATCACCACATCCAGGGCTGGGAGGCCACTGAGTGACTACTCCCATGGGTACATAAGGTACAAGACAAGATCAGGGCTGGGAGGAAGGACCTTGCCCATGATCTAGTCTGAAGGTTTCCAAATTATTCCCAGAGCCTTGAGACCTTAGAGAAGGGGCCTGAGAAGGTCGCTGCTTCAGGCTGCCACACTCAAACCAAATGAGCTGCCCCACATTCACTCTCATCGGTACTTGATTTCCACTTGAGATTTTGTCTGAAGGAAGGATTCCATGGTGGAAGGGAGTGAGTGGGTGTTCAAAACATGTGCCTAGCCAATTGCCTCATATCTAAAAGTTCTGGCAAGGTTAGCCCACATGCTGGCCTATCCACCAAAGTTGAGGAGAAGAAGCCATCGTTAGACAGGCCAGACGTTCCCTGGTTTGCTACAGTCCCCACCACTCCCTATTGCCCCTACCAGCCTGTTTCACTAATTATTTGGACCTCCCTTGCTCCAGAGGCATTTGCATTTGTGGCCCCTCTCAACACTGTCTCAGCTGGAATTGCTTCCTGAATCCAACAAGTCTTGGGTAACCCTTGACCGTTTCTGATACATGCTCAGTCTTTTGGACTTGTTTACATCCCACTACATTCCAAAAAGCATTTGAGGCAACTTGTAAACCTATATATAGCACAATAAAATTTTAAAGTAGAAATCTGCAGGAAGGAAAATCAGACTTGAAGAGGAGGATGAGGCCAGAGGAAAGGTTAGGACACGGAAACACAAGTCAAAAAGAGCTGCAGGATTTTTAATGGTAAACAGAGATTTCTGAGTTAGGATGGCTCATAGAAGCATATGGCACCATCCTCCCCGAATAGCTGATGAAATTGATCGCATAAAAAAAATAAAAAATAAAAAATAAAAAAAACAGGGATCAAGGAAAAAGGCTCGGCCCAAAGCCTTAAACTTCAAAAGCGTCAGCCGAGGAAAGAAACAAAAAGTTACGGAGGAGAGTAAAATGATTCAGTGGGGCAAGATGTCTGGCCTCACTCTCAACACCCCTAGAAGACAGTTGGGGGAGGGTGGGTGGGCAGAGATAGTTAATTTTACGTGTCAACCTGACTGGATCACGAGATGCCCAAATATCTGGTTAAACATTATTTCTGGGTGTGTCTGATTCAGAAAAGGTTAACGTTTGAACAGACACACAGAGGCAAGAGGACTGCCCTCCTTAGTGCAGACAGGGATTATCCCAACCTTTGAGAGCCTGACTAGGAGAAAAAGGTGGAGGAAAGGGGATTCTCCTTCTCTCTCTCTCTCTCTCTCTCTCTGTCTCTCTCTCTGTCTCTCTCTGTCTCTCTCTCTCTCTCTCCCTATTAAGCTGAAACACTGATTTATCCTCAGGGCTCCTGGTGCTCAGGCCTTCAGACTGGAATTAGCAGTCTGGTTCTCTGATTCTCAGGCCTTAGAATGGCACCACTAGCCTGCCCGGGCCTCCAGCTTGTGGATGGCACCCCATAGGGCTGCCCAGCCTCCATTATCACATATAATAAATATAGATATAAGTATAAGGCTCCTATTTGTTCTGTTTCCCTGAAGAGCGCTGACTAATACAGGGGCCAACAAAATCCTGGGAATGTTCCCTCGTGCCATCAGATCTAAAGTGAAGCCGGAAGGCGGATTCACAACTTTCCCTCCATTGACTGGAGAAGAGTAGAAAATGCTGCTGGAAGGAAAGGAGAGGCAAATGGGGTTATGATCAGGGCCCTGACTGTCTCTGAAAGAAACACGGGGGCCAGGCTTCTGTGGTTATTGGGGGAAATGATTCAAAGCCGAGAGGACCTCTGTGGGAATGGTATACACCCCAAAGTGGGTGGGGTGAGCTCGAGAGAGGGCATTTAGCAAAACTTCAGAAGTGGGAGTCTCTCACAGACCCCCCTCTTAATTGGAAGTGTGCCAGACGAGAATATGTGACTGTGATATGAAACACCATTCCTCAAAATATAGCACAGGACAGAAACGTCCACAAAAATAGCTGTACCCAATTATAGAAGCTTTTGTAATCATCCAACACTGGAAATAACTCAACTGTTAATCAACCGCTGGACAGATAAACAAGTTGTGGTACATCCATACAATGGCATAATGCTCAATAAAAAGTTGAGCGATAAATAAATACTAATAAAGCAACAGTAAGTAAAAACTACTGATTCCTGCAAGAAGCGTGGAGGAATCTCAAGAGCAGTGTGCCACGTGAAAAAGGCTATATCCAAAAGGTTTCACCGTGTGTGGTTCTATTTATAGAACATTCTAAAAGAGGCAAAAGTATAGAAACAGGAAACAGCTGTAGTTGCCAGAGATGGGGGGTGGGGATCTAGGACTGACCACAAGGGGGAAAGATAGAACTTGGCGAGGTGAGAGAAATGGCATATTGTCTTAGTTGTTAGGGCAGCTCTATACATATTTGCCCAAATTGCCAAAATTCCTAGAACTGTATGCCTGGAAAAGGATGGATTTTGCCGTATCGTATTGTATGTATCATACCGGACCGTGTGTATCGTTTAATATCTCCTAACTCATTACTGACATACCCTGACTTAAAAAAAATAATGTAACCAAGGGGGGGGGGGCGGAGAAAAATGGAGCGATCCTCAAGTGTGAGGGAAGGAAAGTCTAGAAGGCAAGCCTACTCTATTAGATCAAAACAAACATCTGGAGAGAGTTGCTCAGGCACGAGCTAAGTAAAAAGAAACGGTATAGCAATTAGGCAACAAGAGATGTGCAGTCGGTGTGCGTCCCTCCCCAAGGGGAAGAGAAACACAGCAAACAAAACAAGAAATACATAAACGTGCCATGGAAGAAACATTAACAAAACAGCCAAAGGAAATTCTTTACAAGCGCCTTAGCCAAAACCAAAATGTAGTAAGAGCACGAGTCCAATTTTCTTTTAGAGTCTAAGACGGCCACTACCCCCCACCAGAAGGGCAAAACTTAAGAAACACCAACAACACCGCCATGTTGCCAAGGATATGGAGCCACTGGAACCTTGTGAGGCTGCTGGCTGTGGTGCAAGATCAGACAACAATCAGAGAAAAGCCCTGGCCATGTCAAACGAAGCAGACACCGACCCTGCGACTCAACAGTCAAAGAAGATGGGCACAAGAACGTTCCTAACAGCTTTATTCATGATAGTCAAAACCTGGGAACAGCCCAGGAACCCATCAACAAGAGAGTGATTGGATGAGCTGTAGGACAATCCTACAGTGGAAGACCATAAAAAAAGATGGACCTCGAGAACAGCACGCTGAGTGGAAGGAGCCTTACACAAAAGAATGCATACTACGTGATTCCACTTCTATGAAGTTCTAGCAAAACCAACCCATGTGAAAAAAAAATTACAGTAGTGGTTACCTCAGGGAAATGGGGCGGAGATGGGCTGAGAAGGGGCATGAGGGAACTCTCTGAGGCAATATTCTGTATTTTGGCAGTGTTTTGGTAGTACACAGTGTGTGTGTACATTTAAGATTTGTGCATTTCATTGCATCTAAATTTTACCCCAAGAGAAGTATGTTACAGCTGTGAGAAAGTCAGCACTACTAAATGTCAATGGGAAAAATATGGCATATACAGTTGCTTGCCATAAAAGTCTTGCAACTGTGCTGTGTAGTTAAAGTTTCTCACGGTAAATTTTTGGGAAAAGCTCATGAAATGGTGCACGGTATGCCAAACATTCGTGTATTTCATTGTAGGCAAATTTACCTCAAAGGAAAAAAAAGTAACTGTAAGCAAACATTAAACCCTACTTGATGATATTCTTGCTGAATTAGAGGGACTTATGCCAATGTCAACACTTGCTTTTGAAACATAACAAAAGATACGATAGATTGACGGACCGAGGGGTGAACTGATGAACAGATATATCACAAGGCCAGTAAAGCAGACTTTCAATTATAGAATCTGGGTAGTGGGTATAGGAGTGTCCACTGTAATTTTTTTCAACTGTTCTCTATCTTCGAAACTTCCATAACAACATGAGGAACCATATGATAAAATGACAGAATGAGAGAGAAATGGAGTCTGTAAACCAAAGGAAATAGTGGACCAAACAACAACATTTAAAAGTAAATAACTTAATTAAAATCACCAAGAACAGCACTGATATGAAATCAAGTTATTGGCAAAGAGGAAAAGCCTGGATAATTACAAAGAACAGAGATAAAAAGACAACAAAATCAGAGCAAAGAGAATCCAACATGAGGGTAATTGGTGTCCCAGATAGAGAGAAACCAAAAAAATGGAACAGAAAAGTACTGAATGATCTAATACAGCACTGTCTGAAATGCGGGAAGAACAGAATCCACAATGCGTAATGTTCCAGGAAAAAGAAATTTCATTCAGAGTGTTCACGGCCATGATACATCGTGATTAAGTAACTTAACATCAATAAAGAAGTAACAATTCCTCAAGAATCCGAGTATCAAAAGCAAATGACCATCAAGGAGGGAGAGGGTCAGGCTGCTCTCGGGTTCTCCATGACCACATTCAATGTCACAGTGGGGCAAGGACACTGTTCGAAAGGAAAGGGAGGGAGACCAAGAGCGCTATACCCAGTCAAGGCTCTGGGCAGGCATAAAGGCAGCAGGCGTTCTCAGACATTAAAAGAATTAGAAGACATTTTTAAAATTCAGGAACTACAAGGTCTTTTTGGCAAAACGACCCGACTACGAAACCAAGCTAATTAAGGGATAAATCAAAATCAGCAATTGGGCAATGGAGAAGATGTGGGGAAATGACCAATTGGGACAAGAGAATCCTTTTAAACATAGAATTAATACTAAACCGCTGTGTGAACTGCAACATGTTATAAATCCACAAAGGGTAATGATGATAAAACTAACAAAAATCAAGTAACGAGGGCGGGGTGCAAGGGGGTGTGAACGTACCAATGCTCTCCTCATTCATGGCGGGAAGTAACTGATAGTGTCTAAATTGAAACATGCAGTTAGAAAAACACAATTACCCCAAATGCAATGTTTTTTCCCCATAATCTCTTTTCTTAACCTTAGAGAGATTCTTTAGAAAAGAATATCTCTGGGGGTGCCTGGGGGGCTCAGTCGGTTAAGCATCCAACTCTTTTTTTCGAATATAATTTATTGTCAAATGGCTTCCATACAAGACCCAGTGCTCATCCCAACAGGTGCCCTCCTCAATGCCCATGACCCGCTTTCCCCTCTCCCCCACCTCCCATCCATCAACCCTCAGTTTGTTCTCTGTATTTAAGAGTCTCTTATGATTTGCCTCCCTCCCTTTCTGTTTGTAACTATTTTCCTCCTTCCCTTCCCATAGTCTTCTGTTAAGTTTCTCAAGATCCACATATGAGTGAAAACATATGGTACCTGTCTTTCTCTGACTTACTTCTCTTAGCATAATACCCTCCAGTTCCAACCACGTTGCTGCAAATGGCCAGATTTCATTCTTTCTCATTGCCAAGTAGTATTCCATTGTATATATAAACCACATCTTTTTTATCCATTCGTCAGTCGATGGACATTTGGGCTGTTTCCATCATTTGGCTATTGTTGAAAGTGCTGCTATAAACATTGGGGTCCAAGTGCCCCTATGCAGCAGCTCTCCTGTATCCCCTGGGTAAATTCCTAGCAGTGTTGGTGGGAATGCAAACTGGTGCAGCCATTCTGGAAATCAGTGTGGAAGTTCCTCAAAAAATTAAAAATAGAACTACCCTGTAAGCATCCCACTCTTGATTTCAGCCCAGGTCATGATCTCACGGTCCCTGAGATTGAGCCCCACATCAGGCTCTGTGCTTACAGCTCGAAGCCTGGAGCCTGCTTCGGATTTTGTGTCTCCCTTCCCTGCTCCGTCTCTCTCTCTCTCTCTCTCTCTGTCTCTCTCTCTTTCTCTCTCAAAAGTAAATAAACGTTAAAAAGCAGAAAAAGAAAAAAAAGAATATCTCTCATGGTGAAAGAACTTTTATTTCAACAATTCCTTCCACTTCGCTTTAGCTTCTTTTTCTTCTTTTAAACTCGAGCAGAATCAACTTTAAGCCATTATGTTTAAAATAAAACACATAATTCATACCATGTCTTTCTCATGAATGGGCTTCCATACATCTAGGAAGGTAGATTAGTGGGTAAGTAAATAAATTTATATAAGGAAGTTTATTCACAGCATTGGTATATAGAAGGAAGTACCTACAAAGCAGCATAAGATAATATTTAGAATATTTTCCCCTCATGTAACATTTGGAGTGATTTTGAAACTTTCTTTTTCAGGGGTGCCTGGGTGGCTCAGTCGGCTAAGCATCCGACTCTTGATCTCAGCTCAGGTCTTTTTTTTTTTTAAGTTTATTTATTTATTTTGAAAGAGAGAGAGAGAGAGCATGTACACATGTAGGCAGATGAGGGGCAGAGAGAGAGAGAAACCCAAGCAGGTTACATGTCATCAGAGCAAGCCTGATGCGATGCAGGGCTCGATCTTATGACTGCAAGATCACAACCCGAGCTGAAATCAAGAGTCAGACCCTTAACCGACTGAACCACCCAAGCACCACTCAGCTCAGGTCCTGACCTCAGGGTGGTGAATTCAGGCCCTGGGCCGGGCATGAAGTCTACTTAAAGAAAAAAGAAAGAAACTTTCTTTTTCATACAGGGCTACATTGTGGAAATTTTAAAATTATTACTGTATTTATAAAATTATACATTTAGGGGCACCTGGGTGGCTCAGTTGGTTAAGCATCTGACTTTGGCTCAGGTCATGATGTCACAGTCCCTGAGTTCGAGCCCCACGTTGGGCTCTGTGCTGACAGCTCGGAGCCTGGAGCCTGCTTCAGATTCTGTGTCTCCCTCTCTCTCTGCCCCTCCCCTGCTCTCTCTCTCTCTCTCTCTCTCTCAAAACTAAATAAACATTAAATAAATAAATAAATAAATAAATAAAATTATACATTTATAAAATGTTATAAATTTTATTATGTTTGTAAAAATCAATAAAGTGATTTTCAGTTTTTAAAAATATATTAGGAGAAGTCATCCCTGAGCTCCCCAGCAGCCAGGAGAAAAAGGGACGTGCCATCAGTTGCAGCCTAACCATGCACGGTGTTTGCGAGATGAAAACAAACCAAGCTGACTAGACCCGCTGCCATCCCTCAGCACAAGCACAACTTTTCCCGGCCCTCAGATCTGAGATGCTGACTGGCGTGGAGGCTGGATCCTCACAACCCGCCTTCGGTAACCACCCAAGGCTTTTCAAGAGCATGAGGGCATATGAAGCCCTGGGTGGCCACTGACTTTGGACTCTAGCAAGATGGCCACTTTTTAAGACTCAATGATGCCAGCCGGTGATTTGTCCCTTGAAGCGGGATCAGGTTGTGGTGAGCCCAAATGGGGCAAGGGTCCATCTTTTCCCTTCTTCCCTTCCCTTCCCTTCACACACACACACACACACACACACACACACACACTCTACCCTCCAGTCATAAAATCTCACATACGGTTTTTACACCGTGTCCTCTCGCCTAGAAAATGCTTTATGCTACTGCCGATGACTTTCACTGGGCCGACCACACTCATCCTTCAGGGGTCAGCTTACAGTCACCTGCTCCAGAGAACGCCCCATGATCCCCCCGAGCAGAACGGAATCAGGACCCCGGCTGAAGGACTGAACCTAGGGCGGGGTAGGAGGTGGAGGGAAGAACCCCCGCCAGAGGGTGGGGGTGGGGGTGGGCAACACTCAGACATTCCCAGACCTACCAAGAGTAGGAGAGGACGTCAGGATGCACACCCCACGCCTGGATCCCCTCAGTGAAGGAAAGGTAGGAGCCTCTGCCCAGAGTGACAGCACCTTGATCCGTGCTAATGGAGAGGTCAGAGAGCAGACATAAGGGCTGTCTGTGCGTTTCTCCAGAGACCCCCAAAGATGGAAGAACAGACGTGGAGGAAGAAGAAACTGACACAGGCGTTCACACCTAGGGACCCCCGTGGGAATCCCGGGGGTGGGGGAGGGGCACTGAGAATCTATCTGAGCCTCAGGTCCTCAATCTGTAAAATGGGGCATGTAACCCACATCTGACTGCTTCCCAGGAATGCCATGAGAGTCAGTGTGGTCTGCAAACCATAAGAGACTCTTAACGATAGAGAACAAGCCAAGGGTTGACAGAGGGAGGTGGGTGGGGGATGGGCTAAATGGTGGATGGGCATTGAGGAGGGCCCTTGTGGGGATGAGCACTGGGTGTTCTATGTAAGTGACGAATCACTAGATTCTACTCCTGAAATCGTTATTACGCCATATGTTAACTAACTAACATTCAAATAAAAATTTGAAACAGCAACAACAACAACGAAATTCCAGAATGATGGGATGCATGTACAAACCATATAATGGCCCTAACTATGTGAAGGGTACAATTTGATTTAGTTTTACAGAGACTGCATATCAGCATTGTCATACCAAGTAACTGGAAGTGAGGCTCTTTTTTTCTTTTTTAAGTTTATATATTTATTTTTGAGAGAAAGAGAGCAGGGGAGGGGCAGAGAAAGAGAGGGGGACAGAGGACACGAGGCGGGCTCTGTGTTGCCAGCAGAGGTCCTGATGCGGGGCTCGAACTCACCAACCACAAGATCATGACCTGAGCCAAAGTCAGAAGCTTAACCCACTGAGCCCACCCAGGCACCCCTAGAAGTGAGACTCTTAAAACAATGGCCTGTAGGGTATCCTGTCATTCAAAAATGGAAATCACCACATGTGGTTAGTTACAAAGTAGCCACAAATTGCTCTCTGTCTCTTTTCGCCTCCTTTCATCTGGGCTTGTGGCTTGCTTTGACCGATGGATATTAGCAATCGTGACATAAGCTGTGTCTGAAAGTGACTGCACATTGAGGGATCTCTCCCTTGCTGCCCTAGGAACTTCACGATTGCCATGTGGAGAGAAGCCTCAGTCAGCCCAGCCATCACAGACGAGGACATCGTAAACCAGCCGACCGCCACAGACATGCCAGCTGACTGCAGACATGTGAACAAGTCCGGAGAAGACAGGCTATGCCCAGCACGGTCTAGAAGAACCACCCAGCTGAGCCCAGACCAAATGGCCGAACCACAGAATCATTGCCTAAATAAGTGGTTAGTTTCAGCCACCAAGTTTGGGGTGGTTGAATATGAAGCAAAAGTTAACTACACATTGGGGTATCCCAGAGTGAGTCAGGAGTCAAGGACCCCACCTCTAACTGCGTGACCTTGGGCCAGGCACCGAATCTTTCTTGCACTCTAGAATGAAGAGGGTGAACTAATGATCAAATTTAAAAGATCGTTAAAGGCCCCTTCTGGGTCTGTGATTCTGTGATACATTCATTCTGTGATTCTGAATCTTCATAACATGGGGGGCCTCAGGCGGTTGAGTGTCTGACTCTCGATTTCGGTTCAGGTCATGATCCCAGAGTTGTGGGATCGAGGCCTGTGTCCGTCTCTGTTCTGAGTGTGGAGCCTGCTTAAGATTCTGTTTCTCCCTCTGCCTTCTCCCCCACTTGTGCTCTCTCTCTCTCTCTCTCTCTCTCAAACATATATATATATATTTTTTTCTAAGTCTTCACAACAAACACTCATGGATGCAGTAAAATTCTATAAACTAAACTGAGGCATAGCTGAGTCTCTGGAGTTTTGTGGCTCAAGGCAAGAGATTCTGAGATTCGGGTACCTGACACGTGAGCATCATCATAAGATCCTTCCTTGGCAATTTACGATCTTGCCGGATTCTAGGCTAAAACATGAAGTTGGCAAAAGCTGCCCAGGAAGAAACGGACTGATCCTGGCATGTGAAGAAAGGAAATCACTATGAACATCTGAATCCCAAAAGACATTCCTGCTGGGGTGTGGGGATTTCGGAAAATGCAAAGGCAGAGCTGGGACTAGACCTCCTTGCAGAAGAACTCCTCCCCGTCGATTGTAAGAGGAAGAAAAATCATAGCGAATCTTAGGAATTTGTTGAAACCCCAAACTCATATTTTTTTACCTATCTGGAAACTAACCAACACTTTTTGAAAGTTACTTAGAGAAAAAAATGGAAACAGGAGCAAAGGATGTGGGTTTTCTTTGATCATAATGAACATCTCACTCCCTCTGAACAGAACTGATAACTTCACGGGCCTGTGTTCTTGAAGCTGGGGATGGAAGTGATAAAGAGCATATATTAGCCAAGAGTGAATTTATTTTTCGAAGTCAGAATTAGCGCTCACGAGGACCCAGATACGGCTGCTGCCGGTACACCTGGGAACATATCCGCAGGAGGGGGGGTGGGGGGAACTGATACTTTTCCAGAAAAGAGTCACTAACAGGAGTTTCACAAACAGGACTATGTGAACCCTTGCGTTACCACCTGAATGAACTCAAGCCCACAGAAGCTACTTGCTGCAGCTTCCAAGAATGTGATTTTACTCGCAGGGCTGGCTTAGAATTTTCTATGTTTGGTTGGGACATGGGGGTAGAGGGGATATTATTTTTATATAATAGTACACTTAAAATCAAATGCAAAGTTTACAGTAATTTCCCAGTAAAACATCAAAAAGAGTGTCTTTTTCCGTGGCTACTCTGCACGGCCATCAAGAATATTTATGTAATGGTTAAGGGCAAAAGCCCAATATTAGGCGATCTCCAGGGGCTAAATTATCCCCCAAAGCAAGCCACCTTCAAGTGACAGTTTCCTGAGTCAAGAAAATCATCAGAAGCACGGCATTTCCTCTGAGACATGGTCTAGGGCTAAAATGTTGGTTTTTTAGTATACCTTCCTGGATCTGAGAAGTAAGTCTCCTAGAGACAGGCCTGAGTCTCCCAAAACCATGCAAGGAACTTGTTAAACACACCTGCACACATACACACACACACACACACACACACACACCCTCACCCCCGGCTGGATAGGGGCAGAACTCTGGCAAGGGGATCTCCCAGTCAAGGCCAGAAGCAACATCACTTCCTTCTCCCGGAACTTCTTCTCGTGAATTCCCTCTACACCTCACCTCACATACTGTTTTCAGGGGAAGAGTCCTTCTGTCTAAAACTCCTGCCTTCAGGGGAACTAGCTCCTCTCCTTTGCCTTCTCTGCAGAGTGGTAAGCTGGGTTATGCATTCATCTCACTAAACACCCCCAAAGAACAAGGAAAAAATTTCAACAAATCATTACAACGGTTGCCACCAACGTGTGGGTGTCTGACCTTAAGGATCTCAGCTCACTGATGACGGAATGATGTGATGAGTCGAGACCACCCTCCCAAGGTGCCTCTCCTCCCGGCTCTTCTTAGGTTTTCTTTATTTTTTCAGCAAACACTGTATTGAGTCCTGACTCAACCAGGCCTATTGTGGGCATTTACAGTTCAGAAGTCCCTCTCCGGTGGAGATGAGGTCCAAGCTGGGGAGACAACATTATGCAAGTAAGTATACCAACATGTTTACCTAGGGGGCCCTCGTACTCTGGAGGTCGTAGGGGAAGACAAAAATTATCGTAACAATTTGGAAAATATTCATTAGTGAGCCAACCACTTGTAAGATCAGTTTCCACGCAAACAACCTATATAACCTCAGCCTCCATCACGGGCCAAAGAGCTGTCATCACTTTTGATCTGCCTCTCTTCATTGTGGGTTATCTGACGGTATGATGCAATTGTAACGCAAACAAACTACAAAGAGAAATTGAAGACTTCACCAAAGCTGTAGGATTTTTATAAGGTCCATGAGACAACTGCCAGAACCCCACACCAAGCCAATGACAGATGAGACTCTGGTAACAACAGGAATAGATAACAGCCGGGGGAGTGGGGTGGGGAGGCAGAGGTGATGAACTAACGATCAAAATAGAACGGTTGGACCATCAGGTAGTTAAGAGAAGCCCTTGGGAAAACCTATGGAGCCCTAGACTTTTTTTGCAATGAACAGCTTTCTCTGTGTTTCTGGGAAGCCATATCATG
Organism: Panthera uncia; assembly: GCF_023721935.1. NCBI lineage: Eukaryota > Metazoa > Chordata > Mammalia > Carnivora > Felidae > Panthera > Panthera uncia. The sequence goes on along the minus strand of NC_064818.1, from coordinate 71,859,696 downwards.
CCATCATCCAGTTTTATCATAAAAATTACATTCTTCAAAGTGATCCGCACCTGATTCATTCTCTCTTCATTCTAAAACTTCGATATGTGGCTGGAATGAGAAACTAAAATTGGGTAGAAATAAGATAAAAATGAATTTAGTTTCATTGTTTCTAGTTTTGGTTTTCGGAACTTTCTGAATCGAGCCTCTCTCTCTCTCTCTCTTTCTCTCTTTTTTTTAATCCCCTCCCTTTCCCCTGAAATTTTGTCTCCCGTGTTAAGTGGGCTTGGTCTAAGGTGACCTTTCCAGGTACAATTACCCGTGGACAACAAGGCCTCCCACCATCACGCTGGTGTAAGTGCGGTCGGGAGAGTGCAGAGAGCTATGGGACCCCCAAGGGGGACTTAGTCTAGGGAGGCGACATCACAGCTGAGCCCTGATAGATAAGCAGGGGCTGGAGGGTGAGGACATGCCAGGGAGTGGGTCCAGAGGCTGGTTGGACAGCCATTCATCATATAAACTGCATCATATATGATGCAGTTCATATATGCATCATATCATATCATATATGATGCTGTTCATCATATAAACAATTGGCAGCCATTACAGTGTTTTGAGCAGGAAGGCAACAGATCTGTGTTTTAAAACAAGCTTTTGTGTGGCTACCACACAGGAGATAGGCTCTTACTTTTTGTCAGTGGGAAAAAGCCTCCTTGCACATCTCGTCCCTTCCAAAAACCAAAAGTCTGACCAGATTTCCAAGGCCCGATTCAGACGTCGCGATGTTAGGGCCTCACTAGGGGAGACTACACTGCAGATTTATAAGACAATGATAAGGAAACCCACCGAGACCAGGGCATCCAGCTGACATTTTGAGCTTGAGAGGCTCTGCTCCAAGACCCCTGCTTCCAACCATGACGAAATAGCAAGGACTGATTCGCCCTCTCGCTGTAACCGGGAAATGGACAAGATACGAAAAAGTATTTTTCAGACGTTGTACCTGAGGCAGCTCAGCCAGCGATCCCCAAGAGAAGGGAAATAAACAAGATGAGCTCTGTGATTGGCCCAGCCTACCGCTGGCGCGACGTTCCAGACCATAAGGTAGAAGGGGGAAACGCACACAGAGGTCAACCATCTCCCTGAGTTGAAAAGACCCAGTTAAGAATCTGGGGCAGCCAATGTGGCTAGAATTGGAATGGCAGAGCAGCTATAAGAAGGGAGCAGCACAGAAAGGAGAAAGTTTCAGAAAGAAAACTCTAAGGATCTGCTCCCCTTGACTCTTCAGCCGAGTACTCACCACTGGGCACACATGAGAAAACTACTCGGGGAAAATGAGGGAGGGGCTCCACCAAGAAGGACTAAGTGGAACCATCAGCCAAGTTCACACCTGGCTAGGAACTGTCTGTGCTCCCACCAGCCAGAGTGGAGCACCTCAGAAGACAGGGGCATCAGGCCGCGTCCTCAAAAGGGTGTTGTCCGTGCCATCGGAAAATTAACCCAGAACTGAAGACGGTTCTGTTCGCGCCCAACAAAGCTTAAAGGGAAGCCCCAGAAACATCAAATCGTTTCTAAAGAATCTATCTGCGTCCCAGAAAAAGCTCAAGAAGATTTAAGGGAATATGAAAATGTCACACACCCAACAAGACAAAATTCACAATGTCCGGTGTCCCACTGAAAATCATAAGGCATGCAAAGAAACAGAATATCAGCCGTAACAGGGAGAAAAATTCATCAATAAAAACAGACCTGAAAACGACACAGCTGGGAGAATTAGTAGTCGAGAGTCCTGGCTCCGCCATCTGAGGACTTCGACCGGGATAATCACGTAGAAAGAGCCACAAAGTTAAGGGGTCTTGCGATCCCCATCCAATTAAAGTCACAAGAACGCAGAGAGTCAGAGCGAGACTGCTCACTGCAGACATTTCACACATGGTTCCTATCTCACCCCAGGGCTTCTAGAACTCAGGGACACTCCTCTCCACAGGAGTGGACGGTTCTGTTACAACTTTTAGACTAAGAGTGGAACTCGCTTCCATCATTCAGTAATTCAAAACAAAGACCCTCCTGGAGGGACAGGGAAGGCGGGAGTAAGTCCACGCAAAGTCCATTAGATAATCAGTCTATTCAGCAGACTTTTAAAAATTGTATTCAATCAAGTGCATTATCGGGTACTAAATCGGCATTACTTTTTATTAGAAAGATAGCACATTCTGGTTCAGCCGCGACTTCCTTATTCAAACCTCAGCTTTGCTATCTGTTATCTATTCTGCCATCCATATCGGCTGTTTAAATCACGAGGAAAAATTAAGTTACTTGAGAGACAAGCAGTCTGTGATAACTGGAGAATATTCTCCATTGCAGTGATTATATGATTGCTGACTGTGTTAACATGTAAATTCTTTTCTCATGTCAAGTATAAGAACACAACACTGGCAGCCAGCAATTTAAAAATGGAAAAATCTTGTTACATATTCAAAATGACTAGTCGTGGGAATAACCTTTCCCATAACAGGAGCACATTTAATTTTTCACAGCCTCTGATTCTAAGCGGGAATCCAAATCTTCAGCCTTGAGTTTACCTGGTGACTTTATTCCTCTTATTTCCTTCATTTGATTTTTTTTATTACAAAGTAATGCATGCTTGCTATAACGAGTAAATCCATCCAAAGATATAGAAGAAAAATTAATAATCTTCCAGCCACACTGACAACCCGTATCAACACTCTGGAGGGCATCTTCTGTGCGTGCGCAAATACAAATTGAATCACAGACTCACAAATGGCCTTTGGTTTGGTTGGAAATGGGTTTTGCTAAAATAGGGTCATGCTATAAATATACTTTGGAGTTTGGTTTTGACATTTAGTATATCACAGACCACTCCATATCAATACTCTAATTTATTCATCCAATCTTGTTTTAATGGACTTTTAGGTCTTCGTTTCTTCCTTCTTTCTTTCCTTCCTTCCTTCCCTCCATCCCTCCCTTCTTTCTTTCTTTCTTTCTTTCTTTCTTCCCTCCCTTCCTCCCTCCTTTCTTTCTTTCTTCCTTTCTTTCTTTCCTTCCTTCCTTCCCTCCCTCCTTTCTTTCTTCCTTCCTTCCTTCTTTCCTTTCTTCCTTCCTTCCTTCCCTCCCTTCCTCCCTTATTCCTTCCTTCCTTCCTTCCTTCCTTCCTTCCTTCCTTCCCTCCTCTTGTTACAAATAATGCTAGAGAAAAACATCCTTCTAGGTCTGCACCCAGGGCAGAAAATCCAGAGGTCAAACTGCCTGTAGGTGAGATTCCCTCAAAGAGTGTTGCAGGGTCAGGTGTATATGCAGAGGTATTCTTAATAGCCATTTTCAGGTTACTGTCTTCAAAAAATGCATAAATAAAGTTGGCAACAATCCTACATGTATCAGAAATGAATCAGAGCCCCTGGATCCTTTCAACTTGTTCCCTGGAACTTGGAGAGAGTTACTTAACCTCTCAGAGCCCCAACATGGAAATAATAGGTACATGTGAGTGGTGCTCAATATACGGAAACTGTTGAGGGTATTGTTATTGCTTTTGTTAGCATCAGCATAGTTAACCTGCAATCTTTAAAATTGGTCAAATGAGGGTTTTAAATGACAAGCCATGTCATGTTGAGGTAAAACAAACTGCATTCCTTGGGGGCAGCCAGAAAAAATGGAAGTGCCAGTGAAATAGTCTTTATAATGTTACAAAAAGTAGCGTTGTTTGAAAGCCTTATATTAGAACAGTTCTATCATGAGTTATCTCTGGTTTTGGACTACTGTTCCACACCTTAACTCCCTTCTGGATTCTTTTTACTAGCGCTGTTTAGAAAAGGGCCTTGAAACTGTTTTTACAGGAAATCAATCACAGTTAAGGTGACCACACACTGAGCCGCATTGATGACTTACACGCACCAGGGCGGTGTGTTTTCTCGAGATTTGTGCCGGGGAAGTCTCATGCCAGCCACTGAGGCAGGGTGTTGAAGGAGAAAAGCCCGGAGCCTTGTGGCTGCGGCACAGCCTGGGCTGAGCCTTGTCCCTCTCCGAGTGTGACCCCTGGAGATGATTTCGCTGTGCAGATTCTCGGTGTCCTCGTCTGTAAACCGAGGGGAACAGTGTCCCCCCCCGACGCTCCGGAGAGCAGTGTGGTAATGGAACGTTCCCTAAGGAAACTGTCTACAGGTGAGGTTGACGTGACCGACGGCCAAGCTTCAGGAGAACAGAGCTGGGACGTGTGGACAGAAGGCCAGACACTGCGGGCGAGTGCCAGGGCCTCCTGCCCCCCAGCAAGGACGCTCCAAGGAAGGGCTGTTCTCAGGGTGACCGTCATCTCTCCTCCAGCGTCTCCCTGCAGTGCTTCCTGGCCTGGCCTTCTGTTTCCCCAAACACACACGTGGAGGAGAGCGGAGAGGGGGGCCGGGAGACCCCGAAATGCCTCGTGAGCGTCCTGTTCATCCGGTCGGTTGCAGCCAGCTCTGCCTGGTTGAGGTCAACCGTGGAGCCCAGGAAACCGGGCCAAAGGCTCTGATTCCTGGGCCGGTCCTGCCCCAGCTCTTTCCTCACCGGGGACCCCAGGCTGTGACCACTCCCTAAGGAGCAGCCTTTTCCGAGAGCTTGGTATCCCAAAATGGGCCAGGTCCTCTCCCGTTTCCGCCCAGGCCCCCAGGGCATCATCAAGCTCCAGGAAGCCAAGAGCCCCCCCTTTGCTTGGGTCTCTGTTGTAGTTTCTGAGGAAACCAGAAACCTGCTTTTTTTGTTACTACACAACAGCCTCAGCCATTTTCTGATGTTTTCCTGGTGCCTGGAATGGCCTGTGGGTGTCATCCAAATGGAAAAGGCCACTGGGGGAGAAGAGGAATGATCTCTCTCTCTCTCTCTCTCTCTCTCTCCCCCCTCCACCCTCTCTCCCAGAGGCCAGGCCCATCTCGCTCACCTAGAAGCACGTGAGTTCCAAAGCTTTGGGTCTGCACTCCGAGGCCAAAAAAATCTGAAAAATCTGTGGGTTTGAGCTCAGGAACCACCTCCCTCCATCCACAGGCCAGGCAGAATTCTGCCATTAGCGAATAATAGCATTGCCAATCCTGAAGCAAAAAGAAAGGGGGGAAAAAAAAGTCTCCAAGACTTCGCCTTAGCAGCTGATAATGTAAAACAGGGTGGCATTTGGAGGCCTAGGACGATGCCAGTCTCTGGGGAGAGAAAGGTGTTAACTTCTAATAGCTTTTCAGTAATAGCCAAGCATCTGCTGTCCCCTATAAAAAGGGGGGTTTTTAAAAATTAATAGAGCTGTATGTGCTTCACACTGAGGAGAATGCCAGATTAATAAGTGCATTAAGGGCCGCTTTGGATTGGAAATAATTATGGATGATGACAAGGAGCAGAGGGGGCACGGGTGGCACTCACAGGAATGCATTTTAAAAAGCAGTTTAAAGAGCCTTCAGATGTTGGTATTATCCTGCGTGACCAAATTAAGAGCAAATGAGAAAAGTTTATCTGGCATTTTGGAGTATTGAAAGGCTTAGTGTTATAAATTATACAGGATGAGGATAGGAAATGGTGAGTAAATTCAAGTTAAATATTATTGGCAGTTTAAATAGCAATTGCTTTATCGGGCACTAAATATTTTAATTTGGAATTGAAAGTCCAAACCACAACATTCCGCCACTACCAAAAATATTAAAAGAGATTGTTTCCGTTACCTATTTGCCAGCACGATAATTAGAAGTCGCCTCGATCAGGAATTAATCTCCACCATGTCCAATGTGAGCTATCCGCGTTGGGCAAATGTGGCCGGTCTGTGCCTCAGAATCGATTTAGAACTCCTGAGACGGGAAGTGTGGAAACTCGTCCAATATCTTCATCAGCCATTGGAAGAGCCCACTGTAGTTGCAGCCTGGGTCGGGGTTTCGGCATTCAATCCAGCCTCACATCAGGCCTCCTTCCAGGCGGGGCTTTGCAGAGTGGGAGCTGGCCCCAGATAGAAACCAGGAAATTCTGGGTCAGGATTGGGCACGTCCAAGCAGATGCCAGGTTAGCAAGGGAAGGAAGCTCATGCCATGGCCACTTTCGCCAGAGTCCCAGAGCTGGAATCATGAGCACTATTATCTTTCTGATGGGTAGGCTCACGGTCATTGCTTTTCTAGAAGGCAATTTGGCAACATTTCATACAATCGTTCAAAAGATACACACTTAATCCAGTTTCTAATAGTTTGTCCCACTCAGATAAGAACACAAAGATGTCTATCCATGTATTTATTGACTCATGACTCGTAATCACAAAAAATAATTTTAAGTAATCTGAATGCCAAATAATAGAGAATGATTTTAACAAGGCACAACACATCCGTAAAATAAAATAGAATGTAATTATTTAAGTATCCTGTTGTAGATTCCTGGTCTCCACTTAGAGATGGAAAGAACAGAAAAGAGCATCATTCCTACTCTTATAAGAAGGAAAAAGCCAGAGAAGATATAAGTTTACTACATTTCTTGAACTCACTGGGGGGCTGAGGTCAGAGGAGAGCCAAGTAACTGAAAACTTGGAGAGAGACAGATACCTAGAGGAAGAGATATGACAGGAACCCTCACTTACCTGGGTCAGACACAGCCAGACACCTAAGCGGAAAAGAGAGAAAATGAAGCAGCAGAAATGTATGAAGGCTAAGAACTTTTCCAAAAGTAATCACATGCACCAAATGACAGATCCAGAAAGGTCAGACAGCATCAAGAAAGATAAACATAAAATAAAAGAAAATCAAAACAAACTATAGAGGTATATGGGGGGAGGGGGCATGTCCAAGAAAAAATTCAGAAAAAAAAAAATAAGTCTTCTTAACTATAGAGAAAAAAGATAATAATTACAACAGACTTCTCATCAGAACCCATGCAAACAGAAGATAATGAAGGGACATCTTCAAAGTGCTAAAAGGGAGGGGAAAAAAAATTGCCAACCCAGAATTCTAGACTCAGCACAAATATTTTTAATTTTTATGTTTCTTTTAAAAGGATGGGTTTTTTGAAGATTTTTTAAAAAATGTTTTAAATGTTTCATTTATTTTTGAAAGAAAGAGAGACAGAGCATGAGTCAGGGAGGGGCAGAGAGAGAGGGAGATACACAGAATCCAAAACAGGCTCCAAGCTCTGAGCTGTCAGCACAGACCTCGATGCGGGGCTCGAACCCAGGAACAACAAGATCATGACCTAGGCTGAAGTCGGACACTCAACCAACTGAGCCACCCAGGCACCCCTTTTTAAAGATTTTTAAAAGAAAAAGATTAAGTAATCTCTATACCCAACATGGGACTTGAACTCACAATCCTGAGATCAAGAGTCATATGCTCTACAAGCTGAGCCAGCCAGGTGCCACAGCACAAATATTTTTTAAATGAAAGAGAAACAAAGAAATTGTCATGCAAACAGAAACTGAGAGAATTCACTACTAATGCACCTACACTGGAAAAAAAGCTGAAAAGAAAGTTCTTCAGACAGAAAGAATACAATCAGACAGGAACTTGGATCAAAACAAAGAAATGAAGAACACTGGAAATGGAAAAGAGAAGGTAAAATAAAATTTCTTTTAATTTTTATCACTTAAAAAGATAACTGGCTATCTGGGGGCACCTGGGTGGAGTCAGTTAAGTGTCCGACTCTTCATTTCAGCTCAGGTCATGATCTCACAGTTTGTGAGTTCGAGCCCCACGTTGGACTCTGTGCTGACAGTGCAGAACCTGCTTGGGAGTCTCTCTCTCCCTCTCTCTGCCCCTCCCCCACTTGCGCATGCAAGTCCATTCACTCTCTCTTTCTCTCTCAAAATAAATAATAAACTTAAAAAATACATACTGTAAACACTAGGGCAGCTACTAAAACTATTTAAATGAGGTATAAATAATAAATCAACAGGAAAGAAAAATAATATCATTTTTAAATGTTCAATAGCCAAAGAGAAAGGAGTAAAATAGGAAAAAAGGAAAAAGAACAGGTGGAACAAAAGAAACAACTAACAAGATGGTGGATTTTAACACAAACGTATCACTAACTATATTAAATATGAATGGCGTAAACACACAAATTAAAAGACAGCAACCGTCAGATTAAATAGAACTCTACCAAAATTAAAAACTTTTCCTCTGCCAAAGACACTGTTAAGAAAATGAATGTACTCTCCACGGGGTAGGGAAAAAATTTGCAAATTACATCTCTGACAAGAGATTTGAATCCAGAGTATGTAAAGAACATCCAGAACCCAACAATAAGGAAACAAACAACTCACCCAAAAATGGGCAAAAGATATAAACAAAAAAGAATGAAAGATTATATAAATGTATATAAGTGATATAAACAAAAGATATAAATGAAAAGCTCACCAAAGAGATATACAGATGACAAGTCAGCATATGAAAAGATGCTCAACATCTTTAGTCACTAGGGAAATGCCAATTGATGAGTTGGCACAATGCATCTCTTAGAATGACTACAATTTAAAAAGTGAAAAACTGACAATATCAGGTGCTAGTGAGGTTGCAGAAAACTGGTGGAACTCACGCATTGCTGGTGGAAATTCAAAATGTGGGAAACAGTTTGGCATTTTCTTACAAAAGTTAAACATACATGTAATACACAACTGAGCAATCCCACACCTAGGTATTTACCTAAATGAAATAAAAATGTATGCACACACATCCCCAAAAGCCAGCATATGAATGTTTAAAACAGCTTTATTTATAATAGTCAAAGACTTGAAATAACCCAAAAGTACTTCAAGCAGAAGAAAAAACCAGAAGAAACAGAAGAAAAAATCAACCTGTGGTACATCCATAAAATAAAATACTACTCAGCAATAAAAAGAAACAAACTATTGATGGAAGCAATAACGTGGACAGTTTTAATATTTTTTTTAAGTTTATTTCTTTATTTTGAGAGAGAGGGAGACAGCAAGGGAGGGGGAGAGACAGAGGGAGATAGAGAGAAGACCAAGCAGGCTCCGCGCTGTCAGCACAGAGCCAGAGGAGGGACTCAAACTCGCAAACCGTGAGATCACGACCTGAGACGAAGTCAGGAGTCAGATGCTTAACTGACTGAGCCACCCAGGCTCCCCTACGTGGATGGATTTTTAAATGCACTTGCTAAGTGACATAAGCCAAGCCCCAAAGGTGACATAATGTAGGATTCTGTTTATATGGCATTCTGGACAAAGCTGAAGTCTAAAAATAGAAAACAAAATGGTGGGTTGCCTACAAAGGAGCCACTTGAAGGAGTTTTGGGGGGAGACCTGTTCTGTGTGGTACTAGAGTGGTGGAGACACAGCTCCATGAATATGTCAAAGGTCATAGACCTGCACCTCAGAAAGAGGGAAGTTTACTGCACGTAACTTTCAAAAATCAAAACGGGAAGGGTACCCCAAATGAAAGAGCCGGCGTAAGAAACGAAGCGGACTGTATTAAAAACGAACCATCTCACCACAGTAAAGGGGGTCAGGAAGATAAAACTAACCTAAATCACTTTGGGAAGCCATATGTTGACTGGCTGTTTTTAGGCTAAGGATGAAATAACTGTGCCCAAGTCGTGTCTTTGAGTTCCAGTAAGAGTCAGCTAATCTGAAACTGCTTTATGCGTGTAGAATAGTTGAACTGTTAAGTAAACATATTGCAGATAATAAGGGCCAGGTTTCTCGTGTTGGAGAAAGTTACAAAGGAGAGTGAGAACACTAGAATAAGCCTTGTGGTGTTGGATTTGAATAACAGGTTTTAGGAGAAACCCAAGGGTGTTTTGTTAACAAATGAAGATAAATAGATGTGTATACACCAAATAGCTCGCGCGCGCGCGTGCGTGCGTGTGTGTGTGTGTGTGTGTGTGTAGGCAGCCCGAAGCACAAATGTCCCACAGCACCCAAGAAAACATGGGGAGATGGTTGCTAAACCTTGGACCTTCCCAAAGCAAAGGGGAGAAACAGTGCAAAGCATTGGTCCAGCCACTTCCTTTATGATAGAATACGGATGATAAATATAAACATGAGGTATATGTTCAGACATACATCCCCCAAAAAACTAAACCCCCCCCAAATAACTAAAACCGTCATTCAAAATTTTTTTACCATCTGAGTCCCCATCTCCAGGAAATAGTGGTTTTTTCCGGAGATTGACAGTCATTTACTTTATTCATTCTCTTTGGGAAAGTATTCTGCTTGCTCAGATTTACAATAAATGTAATTTTAGGCCCAATATTCTAAGATTTCCAGGAAAAAGCAGATGGCAGGGGCAAAGGCGGGGCTTCCCTAGGAGAGGAGGGGAGGCAGGAAGGGGCCAGATGCCACGATCGGAGCAGCTCTCTCATTACATGACTCCCAACACGGTGGACACAGGGGATGGCCCCTTGGAATTTCAAATCCAACCTCTTGGAGATTTATTTTTCTTGTGAAACAATTTCTGGCAGCTTTTGATCTTCTAAACTGAGAAAAAAAAATCAAAGAAATCTGTTTCTCTGGAGTATTAATAGCAAAGGAATTTCTGGATGCTGCAGAATAGGAAAGGAACATAATAGCATCTCAGTTTTATTCATCTTCAAAGCAAACTAAATATAGTTTTAAAAAAATAGAAGCAGGATACCCTACAGATTTCTGAAGGGATGGAATAAACCTCTTTGCACAAGAAAAGACGACATGAGATTTATCTTGAAGGACATTCGCTGGGCTCTTGTCCGTTTAATACCGACACGGGCGCTGTCAGAAGAGATCTGTACGTCACATCAGGAGTAAAAGTGCCCGTTCATTTGGGGAACTTGCAAGCTCACCTATTTTCATCAATAGCGGGCATTGCCTCCCTTGCCCTGCTGGGCTATCAATACCGTCCGTCCCCCAAGACTCAAGGACATTAGAGATTTCAGACTTTTCTTAGAGCAAACGTCTAGGCAACGTGCATGAAAGCCCGAGCCGACATCCTCATTTTCCCAGAACCCAAACTCAATTTACCGGCTTTATCCGGCAGTAAGTATGGGAGTAGTAGCGGAAGGCACGTTTTTATTTAGCTGGGGTGTAGACGGCAAGGCACATGTGTGTGCAGGAAATTGTTATGGAGATGCAGCTACGAGCCAGATGCTTTTCTGAGGCACTAGAGATAGGCAGTGCTTGCAAATAAACAAATGCATAAGCTAATTTCTAACGGGGGCTTGCGCTGAGAAAAAAATAAACGAGATGATATGATGGAGTGTTCTGGGGGATGGGGTCCTGGTTTAGAGATGATCTGTCAGAGGAAGAGAATCAGGGCTGAGAGCTGAGAGCTAAGGTGCCAGCCCTTCAGAGTGCTAGGGAGAAGGCTGCTCCCATGAGAGGAACAGTAAGTGCAAAGGCCCTGAGGCCTTACAGTAGTACCTCCCATATTCCATATCAGCATTTACCTGTCCAGCACACACCTACAGAGCTTCATGCAAGCACCCGAGGGTCTCTGCCTGATGGCTCCCCATTGGACGGTGCCTTGGACAGGCCAGAAGCGCCAGGAAGCAGCTCTCCGGCAATGTTCAACAGGAGGTAAGGGGTAGACACTTCAGTGGTGTGCTGAAGCCTTCTTCCAGAAGCCTCCATCAGGACTGAGTTCCCATGCTCTCAGCAATAACCTGCTGTAATGAGACACACTTGGTTTGTTTTCCTTTCCTTCTCTGCCTTACTTCCCACTCCACCATTGCTGCTTCCTCGGATCATTGCCCACAACAAGTGCCTGCACCTACATTGCTCATCTCGGAGCCTGCCCCTGGGGGATCCAGACTAAGGGCCGAAAAGGATGTAGCTGGTCAGTTGGAGGCAGATAGGCCTTTGAGGGTTCCAGAGAGAACAAGGGGGGCCAAATCATGTAGGGCGTCGAGGGGGTTAGCGTCTCCATTTGTTTCGTGGTGGACAGCCTGTCTTCACGGCCCAGTGATAAACTACTTTCAGACAAGGACTGGCCTCGCACTGCTTCTGCTACCCTCCCTTCTCCTGGCCATAGAGTCACGAGCTCATAGGATTTAGAGACCGTTTAGTCCACAGTCAGCTCCGCGGGGTCAGGAACTTTTGTGTTGGTCATGTCTGTACTCTTGGCCCTTACAACTGTCTGGCCTGCAACGTGTATCTGATAAATATTCGTCAGGTGGATGAATCCTACAAATAAAGAAAACAGGGGTCAGAGAAGGCAAATGACTTGCATCTGGTCACACCCAAGGTTGATTGGAATACTGGGTCTAGAAGCCAGTCTCCTGCCTCTAAGAGGCTTCCATGGTACTCCACGGCTCTCCCAACCCAAGGGTTGATCTGGTCTGATCCATGATCATTGGTGGTAGGCTGATGGACACCCCCCATGAAAGGACTCTACAAGAATTGCTCATCACCTGGGACAGTGGCAAGGCTGGGCAGGGGCTTCATTAACAGGTGTAGACTTTGGAGCCAGGTTGGTGGGTTTGGATCCTGATTCTGACCTCAACATAAGCTCTGAGACCTTGACCAGAGGCTCAAGCTCTCTAAGTTGCTGGGATAGAGAGCAGCCTTTGTTCAAAGTAAATAGCTGATAGAGCCAGAGAAGGGACTGTCGGTCTGACTTCTGCATTTTCACCTGACTACTCGTCCCTAGAGGAAGCCTGAATAGCCAACAGGAGGGTCCCCACAATTTTCCCTTAGCAATAACCTGAAAGATAAATACAAATTCATTTGTAACCAACTGTTACCTGTACGCTAAAATTTATTACAGATTTGGAAATAACAAAAGCTTAAAATGATCCTGGTAACATTTTTGTCACAGGGGTTGGGGGGAGGGAGGGATGAACCGACAGAGCGAAGGTTTTGGGGGCAGTGGAAATATTCTGTAGGACATTACGGTCGGTAGATACATGCCATTGTACATCCATCCAAATCCAAAGAACGTGCAGCACCACGAGTGAGCCCGAATGGAAACTGTGGGCTTTGGGTGATGTTGTGACAGCTTAGGGTCACGTCGTGCAACAAATGCACCACCATGGTACGGGATGTCCATAGTGGGGGAGGCCGTGCAGGGGTGTGGACGCAGGTACATGGGGACCCTCTGTATTTTCCATCCGGTTTTGCTGTGAACCTTGAAACTGCTCTAAAACAACAAAAGCTCATTAATTTTTTAAAATGTATCACAAAATTTGGGGCACCTGGGTGGCTCAGGCGGTTAAGCATCCGACTTCAGCTCAGGTCATGATCTCACAGTTCGTGGGTTCGAGCCCTGCGTCAAGCTCTGTGCTGACAGCTCAGAGCCTGGAGTCTGCTTCGGATTCTGTGTCTCCCTCTCTCTCTGTCCCCCTCCTGCTCGCACTCTGTCTCCCTCTCAAAAATAAATAAACACTAAAAAAAATTTTTTTTTTAGTGTATCACAAAATGTATTCCAGAAAACCCATACTGGGGAATTATTTCTATAACACCCATAATGGAAAATCCCAACAAGGACTGTCATAATTTGTAAAACTTTCTAAGTGCCAAAAAATGATCAAGGAAGCAAATTGCCACTGTAAAATGGATAAACGCATAAAAATGCACCAGGTACGAAAGAATTGGTACTGATGAAAAAGAAAGAAAATTGGGGTCTGTTTAATCACGTTCTATAGAAAAGTAATCAACCCATTAAATCGGCTTGATGGAGTTGGCTCTAATCTCTCAATGTAAGTACATCTGTTTTGGGATAGTTCCGATTTTCTTTTCTTTTTTTTTTTAAGTTTGTGTTCAAAAAGCTGCAGGCAGAGAATTCTAGGCGTCGACTTGGTATAGTCCGCACATCCACAGGGTCAAAATGGCAAAGGTCCCAACTCCCCATACCCAGCACGGGGCCCTGGCTGTAGAGGAAACTCGTCTGTTCACTCAAGAATATTTGCTGAGCCTGGGCCTGCAAATTGGATGATTTTAAAATCCCAGTCCCTGAGAGGCCCTGGGTTGAGCCGGGAACCCAGGCCGGGGAGGAGGGCTGTGATAGAGCTTAGCGGCAGCTGCAGGGACACCAGGGTGACTCATTTGCTCGGGCAGCGTGTTCGCATGAGGCTTCGCTGAGGACACGACACCAGGGGAGCTGAGTCTTGCAGGATGAGTTTAGTGGTTCCAAGATGACAAGGGCAGAAAGAGCCCCGCCTGCTGCCAGTGGGAGCCGATGAACACAACGGCGGGGAGGGCCCAGCGCAGAGCGTGAGGCTGAAAGCCAGGAGGCCAGCACGGAGGCGAGGCAACTATGCATGGCAAGATGGCGACAGGGGCCAAGAGGGAAACTGGGGAAGTGGGCTGGATAGAGCGTAGTGGAGGGGAGGAGGCAGGATGCGAGACTGTGTCCAAGGAACTGGTTAATGTCAGCAGCGGTGAGGGGGGCGGGGGTGGGGGGTGAAGTTCCTTGAGGCAAGTGCGGAGACGCAGCAGAAGTAAGAGCGGGACGTGCACGATCGTTTTGTTCGATTGTGTAGACAAACATTGGCATAAGAACCCTTACAATTATGCCTTACGGGTTTCAACAAAAAGCAAAAACAAAAACAAACAAACAAAAACCAGAGCTCTTTGAGTTCCTGAGGTACCCAAAGAGGTGCAGAGGGGAGGCTGGACTGCCCAGGACTGAGCTCAGAAGCTCCAGGTCTGGGTCCGAGCCCATCTTTTCGGCTGAGGCTCAGAGGTGGGGTGTTTCCTGGCCCAGGGCACATAGCCATGAAGGAAGGCTCCAGAACCCAGCTCAGGGGCTCCTGCGGGCCTGCTCCTCCTTCTGAGGCCAGGAGGCTGAGGAATAATGAGGACTCAGCGTTCTTGGCCCCCACTCCTGCCCAGCTGTCGGTTAGGCTGAGGACATCTCGAGCCATCGTAACAGCCTCGCCCCTAGCAGCCGAACTCCCCAGAATCCGCCTGTCCCAGCCTCCTGGATCCTGTCCATGCTCTGGCTGGGGAAGTGCCCCGGATCTGCCGGTTCTCTACTGTGAGGGGACTCTTGCCCTCCTCCGGCGGTCACTCACCGTCCAGAACCTCCAGGTGCGTCTGGCCCAGACGCAAAGCCGACAAGAGGACAGAGTGTACAAATCCCCCGATTTGCTGTCGAGACCTGGATTCTAGCACAGCTGTGCCCTAAGCCAGCTGCACAGCCTCTGCAAGATCGCTGGACCCCTCTCGACCACAGATCCTTCCTCCACAAACAGAAAGCCATCGTGTTGAGCTCCTCTGCAACAGAATGCCATATGATGGAAGGAGGCAGTTAGCAAATCCACACTGTATCCTGAAAAATCTTTATGGGAATGCAAGGGACCCCACGATACTCTCATCTGTCACTTTATCTGCCATAAGTAGCAACGGCTGCCATTATCACCAGCAGCCACCTTCCAAACAACCTGGAGATGTGAAGCAGGCAGAGAGGAAAGGAGGTAGGTGAGCAGGACCAAAGAAGCTTCTCTCCTCCTGTTTGTCCCACCAGACCCTCACTCGGAGTCTATTCACTCTTCCTGCGGGTACAACCAGAATAAACTTGTGTATCTGTTTCCCAGCCCACTGTACTTGAGAAGTGACAAATTAAAAGAGGGTAGGAGAATGAGAAGCAAAAAGTTAGCACAAAGGATGAGACCAAAACACTACATAAAAATAAGTGCAAAAACCCCACTATCACAGCCCGGGGGCATATAGGGAGGTGCGGGGAACCCGGAGGTCACAAGACAGGATTGTTGGTCCAATCCCAAGCCACCAAAAAATAAAACCAGAGACAAAACATAAAGTTGAGTAGAGCACACACTGGGTAGGAAACCATGGCTTTTTGAGATATTCATACCTTTAAAATCAGCAATCCCGCTTCTAAAACATCCATGCTAAGAAAATAATCAGATGCGGCACAGAGGCAGATGCATAAGATTATCCATTACAATGTCGTCTGCAGTGGTGAAAAAAACTGGAAACACTCTACATGCCCTTCAGAAGACAATGAGCTAACACAGCATCTTCTATTCTTAAACCACTTTCCAGAAGGGTGGTTATATTGGTATGTCATCCACTCCATGGCTTTTCTTCAAATGGATGCATAAATGCATAAATGCATTTTCTTAGGAAGGAAGGGAGGAAGGAGAAGAAAGAAAGAAAGAAAGAAAGAAAGAAAGAAAGAGGAAGGAAGGAAGGAAGGAAGGAAGGAAAAAGAAAGAAGAAAGAAAGAAAGAAAGAAAGAAAGAAAGAAAAAGAGAGGAAGAAAAAAGAAAGAAAAAAGAGGAGAGAAAGAAGAAAGAAACAAAGAAACAAAGAAGAAAGAAAGAAAGAAAGAAAAAGAAGGGAGGAAGGAAGAAAAAAGAAAGAAGAGAGAAAGAAGAAAGAAAAAGAAAGGAAGAAAGAGGAAGGAAGAAAAAAGAAAGAAACAAAGAAAGAAAAAGAAAGAAGAGAGGAAGGAAGAAAAAAGAAAGAAAAGAAGAGAGAAAGAAGAAAGAGAAAGAAAGAAGAGAGAAAGGAAGAAAAAAGAAAGAAAAAAGAAGAGAGAAAGGAGAGAAATAAAGGAAGAAAGAAAGAAGAGAGAAAGGAATAAAAAAGAAGAGAGAAAGAAGAGAAAGAAAAGAAGAAAGAAGAGAGAAAGGAAGAAAAAAGAAGAGGAAGAAAAGAAAGAAAGAAGAAAAAAGAAAAAAGAAGAGAAAGAAAGAAAGGAAGAAAAAGAAAGAAACAAAGAAAGAAAGAAGAGAGGAAGGAAGAAAAAAGAAGAGGAAGAAAGAAAGAAAGAAAGAAGAAAGAAGAGAAAGAAAGAAGAGAGGAAGGAAGAAAAAAAGAAAAAAGAGAGAAAGAAAGAAAGAAAGAAAGAAAGAAAGAAAGAAAAGACAGTGTACCATTCTCAATAGAATATTAGTGTCCATTACCTTCAGTAACATGTAATTACCTTCAGTAATTACCTTAGTAACAGTGCTGGTAGTCACAATGCAAAGAAAATAATGTTCTTAAAATCTAGCTGGATAAGGTTGCTTGCTTAAGGCTGTGAGTTTGGGGGCTACTTAGAAAGGAAGAAAGGAAGGGAAGGAGGGGTGGAGGGGGGGAGGTTGGAAAAGGAAACCATCAAGAAAGAGGGGAGCCATCAGAAGTGGTCTTGAGAGCGTCAAAAACGTGCTCCCAACAGGTTGGGCTTCACTCCTGATGTAAACAGGGGGCTTGAGGTATAACTGAAATTCACAAATTACGGTCTCACTGCTTGAAAATTTCTCTAGAAAACCAGTTTAAGGAACAACAACCAAATGAAAAGCATTCGTCCAGTTTGGCTCCTGATTCAAACAGAACAACTGTAAAAGACAGTTTGGGGACCATCAAGGAAATCTGGTGACAGACCGGTGACCCCAGGGACTCAAGGTTCACTCTGGCAGGCTTACTACTGGCATTTCCTCTGAATAAGAAAAATCTCTCTCTCTCTCCCTTTTTTTTTAAGCATCCTAAAGGATGCAGGGGTAAAATGACAAGATAATTGGATTCTCTTTAAAATATTTCGGCAAAAGACGAAAGTAAAATAAATAAGGGACCGACAAAGCAAATGTGGCAAAATCTTGATAATTGTTGAATCCTAGTGATGGCTATTTGAGGGTTCATTGTGCTATTCTCTCCACTTCAAGGAGTTTGAAAATGAACAAAAAGTAAACATAACAGATAAAAATAGGACAATCCCGGGGCGCCTGGGTGGCTCAGTCGTTTAAGCGTCCGACTTCAGCTCAGGTCATGATCCCACGGTCCGTGAGTTCGAGACCCGCGTCGGGCTCTGTGCTGACAGCTCGGAGCCCGGAGCCTGCTTCGGATTCTGTGCCTCCCTCTCTCGCTGCCCCTCCCCCGCTCATGCTCTGTCTCTCTGTCTCAAAAATAAATAAAAACATTTAAAAATTTTTTTTGTTTTTAAATAGTAAGATCCCCTGGTCGTGGGCCACGTGGCTTATAAAGCCCATACCATTTGATTAGCTCAAAGACTGTCATCTGAGAGTCAATCCCTAATTTCTATGCACTTTAATGAACATTTTATACATGGGAAATGTGACCATTTTAAATTACTGTAAGTGAGACTCTACAAAAATAAATAAAAATAATGATGGAAATCCATACGTAATGATGGGGAAAGTGGCCAAGAGAGATTGCTGAGTGGGAAAACACGCACTAGAAGAGTGTGTCTGGCCAGATCCCGTTTATGTAAAACTGTAAAGGCAAATCCCCCATGAGTCTCTAGGCACAGAGAGAGGCTGGAAGCCAGGACGCTGCAGTAGTTATCTCAGGGTGGGGACGCCCTCTTCCCCGGCTTTTATCTTTATGCTTGTCTGTATTGTGTAAAATTTGATTTTTTTTCTAATTGAATAGATATCATTCTTATAATCAGGCAAAAGGCTATTACCATTTTGAGGAAAAAAGAAGAAATCAGAGAAACCTTTCTATCTATATGAGGAAATTATTGAAATACACATAAGACTCCTTAACGGAAAATTAAATTTCCATGATTACCCCTGTTGCCTGTGACACTGCACACTCACTCTCAGTGTCTGGCGAAGGTGCTAGAACAGGACTCCTGTAAGCTGATCGCAGCCCAGGGCCATGAGTGAGTCGTAGGGAAAAGCGTCAGGCCCCTTGGCTTCACCCCTTCGCTCATGCCACGGCCCCTGCCTGGATCCTCTCTTAGCTCTTGTCCGCCTCCCTTGGGGTTCAGTTCCGGGAGAGCATCCCTGAAGGCCCAGTCCGCCTTTCCTCCCGGAGCGCTGCTTTTCCTTCGGCAGAGAGCAACCTCCAGCGCCTCTGGGGGCACCGATCTCCCCTCCACGGCAGCTGAGAGCTGAAGGCTCATTCCAGAAGCCGGGAACACAGCAGAGTTGACGACAACCCGGATCCGCTTCCTGTCCCTGCTCTTCTCAGGTGGATGACCTGGGGGACGTCATGTAACCGCCTAAGGCCTCAGTTTTCACGGCTGTAAAATGGGAATAAATGGACCTAATGGCTATATGCCTGTCTGCAAAATTAAATGAGATAACACATAGGAAGAGTCGGTTACATATAAGCCATTCAATTACAAAGCACTTGTATCGTTACCAGTGATATATAAATGTTTATTGGTAATGCTGAGACAGTATTAAGGACCTCAATATCCTTCAAAAATCAATGAGTCAATGTTCGTTCTGATATTTTCGAAAGTTTCCTAAGGAAATAATCAGAACTTTGTGCAAGAATGCAGGAATAAAGACGTCCGTAGGGTAACACGAACGGTAAAAGAGAGAAACTGCTCCTGTGGCCCATCATGTAGCTATTAAAGATGACAAAATACATTGAGTGACATAGGAAATGCTTATGATACGTTGCCAAATTTAAAAATCTAGCTCCAGAAGAGTGGAATCTATTTTTATAAGAAAGGTAAATGTATACGTATGTGTATGTGCATATTATGTATTTATACCTATACATATTATACAGAGATTGAGGGGGGGGGGGGAGATCTACAGAGAGAAACAGAGAGATACAAAAATCCTCTAAATAGACTCACTCCAAAAATTGTAACAGTGGTTATCTCTGGATTAAGGGATTACAGGTGACTTTTTTTTGTTTCCTGCTTTTTTGTGCATCTGAATTTTCTAGATGCTTCCAAAACTAGCATATATTACTTATGTGACATTTCTAAGTTATTTTTTAACTATCCCCCCGACTCCCCACCGATGTCCCTGTCCAGGAGTTAATGATAAAAGGCTGTTCCCAGGCCCCAGCCTCGGGCCGTCAGGGCCTCCAGGATCATACGACTGCCCCACCATGGGCCCTCAGTGTCTGTGTGCAAGAGCCCGGTGTGATTTTCACCAACAAATGGACACGGTGGGTGAACAATTAGCCAGCTCTAGGCAGAGAAACTGCCTCCCAGGAGGCTCACACAGGAACCATGGCCTTGGGAATAAATAGGAACACTCTCAAATTAACTCCCAGAAGGGGGTCAGTTAGAAAACTTAGCATCTAGGAATCACTCCTGCCTCCAGCAGGTAACCTGATAGGCTGCCTATGAAGGTCCAGGAACGGAAATAAGCAGATGGGGAGGAATAAGGAAGGAGGGCTGGGCCCATTCCCTCCCGTGCTCTCCTACTCCCCTACGCTCCCCACTCTTTTCCCTCCCGCACTGAGCTCTCACCTCTCCGTGAGCTCCTCCCCAGTCTGTGCCTCAACCCTAGTCCCCACTTTTCTTCTCTCCAAAAAATCCACAGTCCCTTCGGGAATCTTCCAGAGAGATGACACTGTAAAATGTCAGAGCTGAAAATATCATTTTGAGGAAACCGGTTCAAAGAGATTAATCGAATGTGTCCCAAACCTCCTATCCAGTAGGTCTTGAAGCCGAGAAGGGAACTCAGAAGCCTTTACTCCTGGGCCAGGGCGACTCTGTCCTGCATCCTTCTACCTCCTGCCTTTTGGCTGAAGGGAAGCCTGGCGTTATACTTAAGGATATGGACTCTGAGCTCCAAACTCTGAGCTCCAAACTTAAGGATATGGACTCTGAGCTCCAAAGCTCTGGCTCCAAACTCCAGCTCTGATACATAAGCACCCATGCGATCTTGGGAGCCCCAGTTTTCTCACCAGGGAAGTGGGGATAAGAAGTGTAACTACATCATGGGTCCGTATAAACATTAAATGAGTTAAAGCCTATTTAGAACAGGGCCTGGGACATGGTACGCATAGCATTTGCTAGTTTGGTAATTTTGTCAGCCAATTAGTTGTGCCTACAAGAAGAAGTCAGAAAAGGGCAGAGATCGACCTAGCGATTTGGCAGAGAAAGCGCAGAACCTCCTCAGAAAGCAGGAGGCCAGGACCTCCGTCTTCTTCGGGAACATGGTGAGGTCCAGGCCACTTGCCATCCACCCCTGAAGTATTCACCGAGCCTGCAGAACAGAGTTCAGAAGTAGATGTTCACAAAAATGGTTACCTGGTTTACAATAAAGGTGCATCCGCGATGCTTGGGGCAAAGATGGTCCTTGCACACGCTGCAGGGCCCCACCAGACGTCTACGTGGAGGAGAGGCTGGCCGTGACTCCAACCTCACACCATACAGAAAAGCGGATCCCAGATAAAACGGAGAGCTAAATGCGCAAAGTAAACCATGAAGCGTCTAGAAGATAACGTAAGAGAACATCCTCCTAGGCCTCGGATAGGCAAACATTTCTGACCAGGATACAAAAAGCAATCATCATAAAGGAAAATATGGATACGTTGGACTTTGTTAAAATTAAGAAGTTCCCCACATGAAAAAAATCAAAAATTTAAAAAGAAATAATATTCAAAAGGACATAACTCTTATGATGACTCATGGTCTTTCATCATTATTAGCATCTATTAAAATGCAGTTAACTTAATCAAAAAAATTAAGAATTTCTGTTTAACAAAGACTCCTGAAGAAAGTGAGAAGGCAAGCCTAAGAGACTTATGTCCAGAATATGTAAAGAGCGCCTATAACTCAGTAACAAAAATACCAGCAACTCGATAGAAAAAGTTCAAAAGGCTTAAACAGGCACTTCACAAAAAAAGGGTGTCCAAATGGCCAATACACATGAGGAAAATATGCTCGGGGGCTGGCTGGGTTCGTAGGGCCCAGATCTACGTGTGACCCCTGATTTCAGGGTCGTGGGTTCCAGCCCAACATTGGGTGTAGAGATTACTTAAAAATAAAATCTTTAAACAAAATTACATTAAATTAAAAAATAAAACTGAAGTTCTTTTACAAAAAATGTTCAACACAAAGAGCTGTGGAAATGAATATTAAAATCACACTGATACACCATCACATACCCACCAGAAGAGTAAAAAGAAAAAAAAAAAAGAGAGATAATACCAAATCTGGAGAAGGATGTGGAGTAACTGGAACTTTCTCTCTTACACCACCAGTGGGAATATAAATTGGTCCACGAACACAGGGGGGAAAAAATGGCAGGAATTTGTAAAGTTAAAGATACACATAACCTTATCACCAAGGCATTCTGCTCCTACGTATGTACTCAACCAAGATGTATACCTATGTGCTCCAAAATACAAGAATGTTCACCACAGCATTTTCCCCCATTACCCCCAACTGGAAATGATCTAAATATATACATCATCAGTGCAATGGGTAGATACATTGAGTAGAAGCCATACAGTGACATCTAGATAATAATGAGGCTGGCACAGAAAGGGGGCTGTGCAGGCAACCAGAAAGTTCTGGAATGACATACCCACCCACAGGGAGTAAACAGTAGATCCACGAGAGCCTCCAGGAATGGACCACAGAGGAAGAGGCAGGACGGAGTGAGAAAGGAGGGGACCCACGATCGGTCCTGGGATGGCTTCCTTTCTGCCAAAAAGAGCAGCACTCTGGATCTGGGAGGTTTGTCACCTGACAGCCCTCACAAGCCACCTTCGATCCCCTCTTGACCTTGGACCTGTGCACCTCCAGGGAATCCAACAAAACCCTTGCAGAGCTTATCAAAACCTGGAGCATGAGGCAGGCATGTGAGGTGAAGTGTGCGTGTGTGTGTGTGTGTGTGTGTGTGACAGAGAGAGAGAGACAGAGAGAGAGAGAGAGAGAGAGAGAGAGAGAGAGAGATCTGCTCTGTGGGTCATTAACATTCAAGTGGTAATTAAGATTAAACAGTAAGACCAGAAGCCAGGAGACAGAGCAGAAGCACCTGAGCCACAGAAGCAGCAGGGCTGAGTAGATCCACCTGGATGTGTGGCCCTTTAACGTGGCACCTTCGGGATGGCAAGGCCGCCCGCCTATGAGAGGGATGGGGGTGCGCAGTGTTGCTTGGCCCCCCGATTTGATCTGAGCCGCGGTAACACGGTCCCCAGAGCCAGGGAACTAGAACAGTCGGAGGCTCGTGGACACAAGTTCAAATCCCAGCTCTGCCGCCTGCCAGGCACGGAACTTGAGACAAATGATTCCAGCCCTTCAAGCCTTAGTATCCTCGTGAATGAATCAGGGAAGCCCGCCCGCCTCCCCCATCCCTGTGTGGTAGTGCCGATGAATGGGGTGACGTGCTTTGACACAGAGCAAGCCCCCGAAAACGGCAGCCCACCCTCACTCGTTCATTCGGGGTTTCCTGCGCGCTAGCCGCTGTCTCTTTCACACGTCATTCCACTTAATTCTCGCCTCTAGTGGTTCTAGAAGCCACTTCTCTCACAGATGAGACTAGGCGATGCATACCATGTGCTAATCTCAAAAACTTAGTCACACAGCTAGAGGCAGGCTTTGAGCTCAGCCTTGAACTCCGGAGCTCAGGCTCTGAGCCAC
Organism: Panthera uncia; assembly: GCF_023721935.1. Classification (NCBI taxonomy): domain Eukaryota; kingdom Metazoa; phylum Chordata; class Mammalia; order Carnivora; family Felidae; genus Panthera; species Panthera uncia. The sequence continues at coordinate 71,836,531 of NC_064818.1, read as the reverse complement.
TGCCCTGTACTGTCTCCTCCAACGTGCAGGAGTTGTTATGTTCATTAGTAATCACATTTTTATTTCATCGACTTGAGTAATTTTCAGCCCCTGTGATTTGGGCACAGAGCGAGAGCCTGATAGGGAGACTGGATCCCCAGGCAGTGGCACAGAGGCGGATGCAAGCATGTGGTCTTTGCTGTGCTGGGCGGAGACAGGGCCCAGGGGCCCTCCGCTCCAGGGAGCCCTCTCCCACCCCTTTCCGTGCTGGCAGGTCTGTCTGCACCCAAGGCCAGACCAGTCTCCTGAAGTTGTCATCCCAGCCACACCCTTGGCCCCAGGTTAGGAATTTGGGTGTTCTTTTGGATATAGATTGACTCCTTCGGGGACATTAATAAATTCTTGCAATTGTTAGATTTCAATCTGTTTTAAAAAAAAAATACAGTAACACACACGCATACACTCACACATGGATGCCTGTTGCCAAGATTCTAGTCTTTGCTGTAATCATCTCCCAGCTGACATGCTGTAATTTGCTCCTGGCTGGTCCTCCTTCATCTATCAGATCATTCGTCCTCTTCAAAACTTAGCCTCACATTTGACATTGATCCTTCCTGGGCCTCCCAGTTACCACACCGCCACCCATCACCCCCACTAACCCACCTGTTGGGTGTTAGAGGCCCCCCCCAACTGTGGCCCCGGTCTGAAGGACTTCGCTCAGCCCCCTGGAGATACAGCTCAACCAGCCTTCCTCGGTACCCCCCATACCCCCATGCCACTCAGCCATCCGTGATGTCATCTGGTCACCCTGTGCGGTTTTTCCATAATGAGTTCTTCAAACCACTCGCCTCCTGCCTTCCCAATAGAAACGTCGGCCAGACTCGCTCGCACTTCACTGGGGACGTCCCCTGTGTGCTCGAACTCCATTGGCTTGCCTCGTATTTCGGCAGTAGTTTAAGCTCGAAAGCAAGATCCGTGGCTGAAAATACCGCCTCCCAGGGCAGTAAGTCCTAACACCTTCCGTCGCGCCCTTGGTCTCGCACCTCCTCCTCTGCAGACCTGTGGGTCCCGCCTCTAGGGCAAGAACAAGGGAATGTCCGCCTTTTGTTTTGTTTCACCAACGAGATTTAATGCTTCCCTTCACAGGGCCAGGTATGCTCATGTGTGCCTAGCACTAGCTCCTGCCCGCCTTTATTTCCGGTGACCAAATGGAAACCGCTGAGCAGACGGAATGCAGGATGTATTCGTCCCCCAGGGCCGCCATAACCAATTGTCACAAACTTGGCGGCTTCAAATAGAAATTGATTCTCCCACCGTTCTGGAAGCCCAAAGTCCACCATCGAGGTGTCAGCAGTCTGCCTCCTCCAAGGACTCAAGAAGAGAACCCTTCGTGTCTCCCAGCTTCTGGTGGCTCCGGGCCTTCCTTTGCTGGGAGCTCCATCGCTCCAATCTCTGCCTCTGTCTTCACATGGTTAGGACACCAGTCATTGGATTTAGGGCTCATACTGAATCCCAGATGATTTCCTCTCAAGATCCTTAACTAATTACATCTGTGAAGACCCGATTTCCAAAGAAGATCATATTCTGTGTAGACACAAATTTTGGAGGGGGATGTTATTCAACCCGCTACACAGGATGTGGAAGGATCTGGTGCTTCCTTCCAAAGATTTTAGTCCTGGAATGCCCTGCTCTGCATACCTTCCCCATCCTTCTCCACAGGCAGCTGCATGATTTCTCTTTGGTTGGTTGTAAAATATTTCTGAAACTACTGGGGGGGGGGTGTTTATAGTTACGTTGCAATTGGTGTTAAAGGAGCAGCTGCTTGTCAGTCTCCCAGTCTGTGAAATGGGACCAGCATTGCCACTCTTGCAGGTTATTGTGAAAAGGTAGGAGCAAACCGAGGGGAAGCACCTAGTGCCGAGTGCTAACCCATCAGAGGGGCTCAGGCTGTGGGAGTTCAGTCCCCAGGCTCAGCATCCCGGACACATTGAACTCAACACTGAACAGAAGCTAGAACAGAGCGTGCAAACCAGGTGCGATCACACTTCCCCTGAAGGGGAGGAGAAGCAAAAGACAACACCTGAGGGACCATGGGGCTCTATTTCACCAGCGCCCCAAGCCCTGCTCTGGGTGTTTCCCCAATCTGTCCCATCCCCTGCTGGCCCCGGCAGGTAGCGAGAGCATTATGTCCATTCGGCAGATGAAAAAACTGAGGCAGGGGGAATGAGGCACAAGTGGCTTGCCCACGTGTATGTTAAAATCTTGGGGATCCGGTTGCAAGCCAAGGGCCGCAGTGGGAGGTTTCCCGTTGGTTCTGGGGTCTGGATTGGGGTTCTGGGTTGTCAGGGGTCCCCTGAGAGAGACGAATCACAGCATCGAGAGAGATGTCGGAGTCTAATTCTCTCTGCTGAGTTTGCTTTGCAAAGCCCCCTGTGCTCTGGGTCGGAAGCCGTGTCCGATAACGTCAAAACTGCAACAAGAAATGTGGAAAATGAAGCCAAACCAGTTATTACCCTTCATAAAGATTTTTTTTTTTTTAAGATACGAACTCAGCCTACTATTCCCCTTTGAATTTAAGTCACTTCTATTTCTACATACAGACACATGGAACCAGAGTTGGAGGGTGGTAACCGAGCCTTAAAAATAGCATCCCACCCAGAAGAGAAATGTGATCTCAGGGGTCCCTGAGTCTTAGATGATCCTCTGACTCTCAAAAGAACTGCGAGGAGTTGGCTTGGAGATTTTTATTTTCATCACTTTGGAGTCAAGGAGGATTTGCGGGGCAGGAGGAGGGCCTTTCTCACTACCCCCATCCCAACCTGTGTCAGCGACATCCACACCTTCCTGCTCTTGAAGGAGACCCCAAGGAACTCAGAAAACTGCAGCCGGGGGCGGGCCGGGGCCTGGGGAGGGCGGGGGGGGGGGGGGAAGGAGAGTGGAGGAGGGGAGGGTCAAAGTTCAGCCTGCCAGCACTTGATTTTTCAATCCAGACCTCCATGGAGCCAACCGTCTGGCAGAGAAGCGATCAACCCACCCCCGTTTTGCATTTGTTTCCTGTCGGTTTTGTGGTTGCTCATTATGTGTGAGGAGAAAGGAGGGCTTTCGTATAAACACCACGGTTGAACAAGGAGCATATTTCCTCCCCCCCCCCCCGCCCCGCCCCAGATCCGTGCCCTTCCCCTTCTCGCCACTGCTACAATTTCCTCTGGCACTTGAGACAGACATATGTTCTTCGCAGTTCCACGACTTTGTAGCTTACTCTATCACCACACACATGGCCCCGGCATTGCAAATATAAATACGTGTGGGCGTCCACAGCTCCACCGCTGGACGCGGGCCACTTTCCTCTAATTTTTTTTTACGCCACGTAACTCAAGGGGGTTGTCATCGCAGCCAAGCGGCGTGACAAGGTTCCCCGAAAAAGTCAACGTATTCCCAGCCCCGACCCCCCCCCCCCCCCCCGAAACTCTTGATGTTTCCCACCACCGTCTTGATCCCTCCACCCCGCAAAATCCATAAATGCTCGCCCCGGGCCCGGCGGGCACAATCTTCTAATGTCCTCTTATCACTCTCACTTGATGATGAAAGAGCCTCCTGAATAAATAAATACACCGATTGGGCCTCGCCAAGATAGACATTTCCCCACGGTACTTACCGCGGCAGACTAGAAACCCCTGACCAGCTTCGGCTTTGCGGCTCCTCTGAGCGTCAGAAAGAGATTTTTTGCAAATGCAACCGCGCTGAGCGGGTCGGTGGCCCCTGCGGGTAGCGGTGGGTTTAGGCCAGGCGCCAAGCTGCGGGAAGGGAAGCCTTTCAATTCCCACCCCCTTCCGGGCCTTGTCAGCCGTGGTGGCCTGGCAATGGCACGTGGAGGTAGGAACAGAAGTTGGATTTTTCTCCCAGATCCTGGAGAATTTGCGGATGCCCTGGCTCAGAGGCGACGACGGAGCGGAGGGCGGATGCTGATCAAAGCAGCAACTTGCATTTAACGTGCGCGTCCTCCAAGCCGTGCACCTTCTCTCCTTCGAGTGGCGTGTTTATCCCCACTTAACAGAGGGGGAAACTGAGACCAAGACGAAGATCTTGGCCCTTTGAGTCTGAGGCTCTACGTGACAACTGCCTGCTAACAAAACATCTAGGCCTGTCTGGTAACGTGTGTGTTTCGTGTTGCTTAATCCAATTTCGCAAAACCCTGTAAGGTAGATAGCGTCAGCACGAAACAGACAGGGAGGATGAAGCTCAAAATGATCCAGTAACTTGGCCCAGGTCACGTGGATAATGAAGTTGCAGAGGTTTGGGCGCATGTGGGCAAACTCCAAAGCCCGTGCCCTAACACAGGAGTCGACAAGCTTATTCTGTTAAAGAGCAGACAGGACGGGGCGCCTGGGTGGCTTGGTCGGTTAAGCGGCTGACTTCGACTCAGGTCATGATCTCGCGGTCCGTGAGTTCGAGCCCCGCATCGGGCTCTGTGCCGACAGCTCGGAGCCTGGAGCCTGCTTCTGATTCTGTGTCTCCCTCTCTCTGACCCTACCCTGTTCATGCACTGTCTCTCTCTGTCTCAAAAATAAATAAACATTTAAAAAAAATTAAAAAGGAAAAAAAAAAAGAGCAGACAGGAGATACTTCCAGCTTCCTAGCTGATCAGATCACCGATACAGCAGTACAACTCTGACCTTGTGGCTTCAAGCAGCTATAGACCACAGGTAACTGAACAGGAGTGACTGTGTTCCAGCTAAACTTTATTTACAAAACCAGGCAGTCGGAGGGGTTTGGCCGAAGGGCTGTAGTTTCCTGATCTCTATTCTAAAACATGGCACAGACATGCCATACCCTTGGTCAAGGCCGGGAAACACTGGGCACAGGTCTGGAGGCACAGGAACCCACACACGGCCTTCCCCTCCCACCCACCCCCCAAGCTCATCGTCTATTACTCTTCCCCTTTCTCTCTCTGTTCCAGCCACATGGCCTCCTTGCTTCTTTTCAAACACACCCAATCATCTTACTGCCTCAGGGCCTTTGCACTTGCTGCTGGCCTTGCTGGACCCTGCTGGTCCTTCCTTCCAGATCTCTTCCTGGCTCATCCCCTCACCTCCTTCTGTTCTTTGTTCCAGGCTCAGCTTTCCGTGAGGCCTTCCCTGACTATCCCATCAAAGCTCACAGCCCACAGGCAGGCCAGTGCTTCCTCTCTCCCTCCGCCGCTCCTTCTCTCCAGAGGGCTCATCGCCATTGGCTAACACTATGATTCTACTGATGCATTTTGCTCATTTCCTGTATGTACCTCCCCCCACTAGAATGTAAGCTCTAGGAGGGTAGGCATCGTGGTTTTGTCTGTTTGGGTCACTGCAATATAGTCCCGGATCCTAGAATGATACCTGGTACAGTGAGTGCCCCGTAGAGGTTTGTCAAATGACAGCAAATTAGGGACAGACAGGAAGTCATCCTTCGAGCAAGGAGAACTTGACCCTGGCAAAGCTACTCTGGCTGTGAGGACATCTGGGTACTAGGGCACTACCCTCAGTTCAGTCAGGGCCCCAGCGCCTCTCAGTGTCTCGATTTCCTACACAAAGCCCAGCGGTGGTGGGTATGGGGGCACAGCCGTGGGGGAGCAGTGAAGTTGAACCATCACCAAGTGCCTTCCCCATTGATGACCTCTGTCCACCTCAAGGACTGTCCAGCATTTCTGGGGCCCTTTCAACCCGCCCTTCCTCTGGGCAGGATACTATCTTTCTGGAAGGGGAACATTCATCTGACACCCCGTTAGAGGAAACGGATGAGTCTGGAGGCAAGCTTGGAGGTGTTTCCCAGCAGCCCCCGCCAACCTTCATGTCCGCCAGGGATGGTGGGGCGGTGTCGGGGGGGGGGGGCACTGGGTCTGTAACCGGACACTTTGGTTTATGAATGAGCTAATTTTCCATAGGCACCTTCAAGCTGGGAAACATCTCAAAGGTGGACTAACCTTTAACATGAGGCGTAATTAAGGATTAGCTATGTCACATGACCCGTGAAGCACGGGAGACCAGGGATAATAAATCCCTGCCATTGCAAGCGTTCCTCATGGGGAGCGCCAGCCTTGAGACCTGGAAGGCTTGGGAGTCCATGTGTAACCCCCGGGGCTCGAGGTGGAGCCTGAGCGCCCGCGGCGTGTGGCCCTCCACGGCCAGAGCCAGGAGGCTAGGCAGAGCCAAGGTGCCAGTTGGGGACATCTTCCACTTTCTTCGCTCACGGCGTGGTCACCAGCAAAACGCCGGCACACTCAAGACCGCGCACAGCTCGTCGCGTACAATGTCTCTGTGAGGTCACAACCTATCACCCCCGTTTTATAGATGGGAACACTGAGGCTCACAGGTCGAACGAACTCCTCAAAGTCCCCAACTAGTGAGCAATCAAACCAGAATTTCGACTGGCACCGAAGCCATGTGTTTATCACAACACCTTAGAACTTGAGTTGCCTTTCTGAACAGATTTGGAGTTTATTTATACAGGCACAGAGTGGGGGGATTTGGTTGTTTAACCATAAGAATAAAAAAAAAAAAATCTCGTCCCATCCGTGGTGGACAGGGCTAATGTTTCCTTTCCAGATGCCTCTGGAAAAAGGCAGAAGTGTAGAAGTGGAACATGTGAGGGAGGTGATAAACTTCCAAGGGCCCCCCCCCCCACCAGCTTCAGGGGCATTCCTGTCCAGGCAGAGCCCCCAGTCCTAACTCAGGAAAGGTCCAGCGTGGTCATGGGGGGGTCTCATCAGACACCACCAGGAGCTCCACTTCTAGGTATACGCCCAAAAGAATTGAAAGCAGGGACTCCTACAGATACGTGTACACCCACGTTCACAGCAGCGTTATTCACAACATCCAGATCATCCGTGAGCCGATGAATGGATAAACAGAATGAGCTACATACGCACAACGGAATAGCACACGGCCTTAAACACAAACAGAATTCCGACACAGGCTACGATAGAATAAACCTCCAAGACGTGATGTCAGGCGAAAAGATCGCGCCCCCAAAAGCCACACGTGGTGTGATTCCACTTACATGAGGTACCTAGAGTAGCCAAATTCAGAGAAACAGGAAATGTTAGAGGTTACCAAGGGGATTAAATTGCAGGGGAAGAATTAAACTTACCCAGGAGGCTAGGCTATCCCTCTCTTGCGCTAACAGATACCGGTCGTTTCCCTGCGCCCAAAAAGTACCTGGTGGGCGCCTCCAATGTCCCAGACGCTCTGCGAGGCACCTACCCAGGGACACAGCTAGGCACTCGCCCTCACAGCACTGTCTCAGGCAGGAACCACGGTGCCCACTGTCGATAAGGAACAAGCAGGTTCTGTGACTTAGGCCAGGCCTCCCGGCTTATGCGTTAGCTACCAACGTAGTTGAGATTCTTACGCAGGCCCTGTCTATCCAAATCCCATGTGGTTGCTTTCAACAAACCAGTATCCCAGGAGAGAGATGAGAATCCCACCCACAGATAAAAATAGAACTCAGGTGGGGTATCATCAAACAGCACAAAGAACTGTCTGCTCTTTTTGTCCCACTGACCCACGCTGGTGCCCACTCTCAGGTACAAAGAGCGGCCCGGGTGGGGCACAGCCCCTCCCTCAGCCCCTTCATTGACCTTGTCCAGCGGCCAAAGGTGTGGCCTCGGAACTGTCACCCCTCTTCCACCTACAGAAGAAAAGAAGACATTGCTTGGGTTCAAATGCAGTGTATGTGCCAACCAGAGATGGAAAGGGTCCAAAGCCTCTTGAGAAACACATTCAACGCTCTGGGCAGGCCTCTAGGTCTTTCTCCATTGTCATGGCACCCAGCTGAGCCACAGACTTGCCAGGTGACCCCAGGCAAGTCCCCAGGCCCCGTGGTCCCTGCGCGGGTTACTAAAGGAGTGGACCCCAGGACCCCCAGATCCCTTCCAGCCCTGGTGTTCCCAATGGTAATGGAGACACAGGACTTCCTCCCCTCCCTCCCCCCCCCCCCCTTCCTCTTCAACACCCCGCCCTTCTGAACCGACCCCCCCCCCCCCCCCCGGAGGGATTTGCACAGATGTGGAACTTCCGCACGCCCACCCCGTGCAAACAGCACCCTGGCCCTGTCTGGGGGCTCCTGTGTTCGCTTTCTCTCACGTCCGCTGGGCGGGCCCTGGGGAGAGGGATGTGGCCTCCCTCTATGCCCAGGGTACTTGACTGTTAATGATCCCCGGGCACACTTCCCCCACCCTGTCCCTGGAGACATTTCCAGAGTTGTTTTATGAGCGAGGCTGGGGAAATCTATTAATGAGAGCGGTAATTGTTACCTTTGGGCACCCAAGGCTGATTTACAACGGTTAATGCCTCAGATTCCAAAGACATAAATTTCAGCTTTTCCACCATTTTGTCTGGAGCAAAACAAAACAGAGGGAGAGCACATATCCGGGGTTGCATGTGTTTGGCTGCACAGAGCATTTTTCTAAGAGGGGGGCTGGGGGTGAGAGGAATTGTTTCATTTAATCGACAATATAGTATTGCCAACGCTTATTAAGCCATATGCACCCACGCTGGTGTAAAAGCGTCCAGTGGATGTCGACGTATCTTTCCTAGGAGCAAAGAATATGGGATGGGACAAGGAAGGACACCGGGCGGCGAGTCAGGTTACACCCGCCCGAGCTCTGTCCCGACTGGGTTGAGCACTTGGCCAAAGCGGTGACCCGGCTTCCAAAGCAGCCTCTTCACCCTCAGGGGGTGGCTGTGTGTCTGAGCTGCTCAGCCATGTTCTCGGAGTCCTTTGGGGAAAAAAAGGCTTCCAAGATCAAGGAGAGGCGACCCCATCTGGAGGATGATCAGGTGTCTGTCAGAGGCAAGCTGGCTGACCCCATTTTCCTTCTAAATGAGGATCTGGGGGAGTTGGAAACTCAGAAAAGAATTCTGTTTTTGGGATTCATCCAGTCGGAGTTTCCAGAAACTCCTGTAAGGGCTTTAAAGCCACAGTAATTTATTCCCAAAAGGAAAGAGGAAAAACAGCTACAGCACGAGCAGAAAAACACAAGCCCCACCCCCTCCTTGCCTGCCGGTTGACATCTACCTTTTCACCTTGGCAGACGGATGCCCGGCCCAGGTGGGTAAGTGGCCTTCCCAGGTACAGCCTGGTCCTGGCCCACAACCTGCCCTTCCGGCTACCCCCTCAGAGACCTGCGGCCGGGACACAAAATAGCACAGCCCGAGTGCAATGTCTAGTTGTATTATAGCTCAAACAGCCCCTGGGATTCCAATCATTCAACAAATATTTGCCGCGTGTCCGCTACGTGCAAGGCACAGTACAAACAGGCCTGGAGGAATTTCTGGCCCATTCTTAGGCCGGTTTTGAGTGAGACTTTAAAAACAGCTCATCGCTGTCTCCCGCACGGTTCTTTACAATTTTTAAACCTCTTATCACATTGGAACATCTCAACAGCACAAAGGGGCCGGACGTACTCATTCCCGCTTCGTAGAGGAAGAAAACGATGTTCAGAGAAGCAAAGTGATTTGCCCAAAGACGCACAGCAAAAATGGTTGGGGAGGCAGGGGCGGGGGGGGGGCCGCAGAATTGGCACTAGAACTCATGTTTCAGGGTCACTGAAAAGGGACCCGGGGGTCAGTTAACCCACCACCCTGTGAGAGGGGGGTAAATGGACTTCAAGTGTATCTGGACCACGTGGGTCCAACCAAGTCCTCTTTGTTCTTGCAAGTTGTCTTGGTAAAAAGAAACCATCTGTGGGGTTGCCCACGTGTGTGTGAAGGGACCACCTTCAGCCATCATGAGAAGGAAACATGGTACCACTGGATTTCATTCTTAATTCTTGTATTGCCATCGCACGGAGAACGTCTGGGCCACAGAGGGCTGTAGAGTACTGACCCCTTGTTTCAGGAATGGGGGAGCCAAGCCCAGAGACGATGCCAAGCGTCCCCATTCACCTGGTCAGAGAGGGCTCTCCAACCCGGGTGCCCAGGTCACCGCCTTCACCAGCCAGACGCTGCGGATGGGGAGAGAGGAATCCGCTCAACCAACACGCCCAGATTGCTTGGCAGCGCTCTTTTCTGTTCTCTCCTCTGGTCTCTTCCGGCTTCTCTTCCAGGATGGAAGGAAGAGGGAAGCACGTGGCCCCAGAACAGCCCCTCCTCCCAAGAGAGGGAGTATTTTGAGTACGTCTGCGCTGTACTATGGGAAGAGAAGGGTCCTAGGCGAGAGTATCCCGGGCTGCCTCCCGTGGCCAAAGCAGAGGCCCTTAACGGGAAGGAAACGCTGCTGTGAAGCAGGGAAATGGGATAGGGCAAAGAGGCGGGAAGCCAGTGGATGGAGTGCCGAGGGATTTCGGGATCGGCAGCTCTGAGGTGCAAGCAGAAACGTTCTCCGAACTAAGCTGGCGTGAAAGGTTCTGGCCTCTCGAAGCTCAGATGCGCAAAAACCGGAGCATGTGCTCTACTGTGTCTGTCTCCTTCACCCACAGCAGACGCTGCTAATCGATTGCAGCTTTCTGATCCCCAATGGCGAGCAGCTATCACCAGCCCAATGGAGCGGGCTGTGAAGAGGCGCACCCTACCGACCCGGCCACGGAAGCTCGCTCTAGGGTGCGCCTCGCATCCCTTCCTCACACCCTTTCCGCCGGATTTCAATAGGACTGTCAATCAAGGGGCCACGCCTCCGTCCTCTAGGACGGCTGGCCAATCAGAGCACCCCCTGCTCAATCCCTAGCACGTGCTTGGGAGGGGCATGTGACCCAAATCTACCAATCAGAGTTCGCTTCAGAGATAAAGACAAACGAGGGAGAAGGAGGGCGCCATCTTTGTCTGCGACTGCCGGCCGCACGGAGGGTACAATTCCAAGGCTTACGTTGAGGCCGGAGAATGACGACGGCTCTGGGGGAAGCAGAGAGAGACAAGAGAGAGCAAGACGGGTCCCGGTGACGTTTACGCCCTGGAGGAGGCCAGGTCTCCCCCATGAACTTTCCATTTCTGCTGTGCAGTGCGAGTCGATACATTCCATGGTTTTTGCTGGGGGATCCCGTAACTCGGCTTTGCCTCCAGGCTGCGGGCACTGAGGCCGGTGGGGACCGGACTGACGGACAGCTCAGTTCGTCCTACTGTACTCTGTAGGCACGTCTGCACCCTCGCACCCTCGGCCGTTTGCACAAACTAGTCCCTCGTAAGGAAGCGCTCGGGGAGCCCCATGCTATCTGACTCCGTCAACCGCATTGACAGCAACCCCCAGGCACTGGCAGAGTTTGGTCTTCACATGCAATGTACCCATGAGGAGGTAAGGAAAAAGTAGGCCAGGGTGTGACGAAGTCCTCTCTCTAAAGAACGCATTTTAATTATTGGACAAGAAAAGATAAAAAGACAGCAAAGTACATAGACAGGTAATTTGATGGTGCCTTCTAGCTTCATGCACCTGATTTAGTTGGCCGTGAGCTCACAGCTCCACTTTGGCGACTGGATGGTGTTGAGCTCCCCACAGCTACTTGCCTTTCCAAGACGGCCAGCTAACCAGTCTCAGGACGCTGCCGCATTTCAGGCATTGCCAGGTACTGGTCAGACCATTCTGTAATACAATCAAGTTTGAATATGGTGGAAAGAGGTAACAAAAAGGACAGTCATGGGCTGGAAGCATTTACAAATTTCTTCCAGAAGAGATGCACACAAACCCATGCTTCTGGAAGAGTGTTGCTTTAAATGCAGGCCTTCCTGAGTCCAGGAAGAAGGAGATCCCATCCGGACAGGTGTTCGAGTAGAGCAAATTGGATTCGTCTGCCTCTAAGGTTTAACTCAATAAACCTTGAGTTAGCCAGTATTTTCTGGATTGCAGGGACATAAACACAAGTCAAAAAAGAAAATGAGGTATTGGTAGGCTCCTATAACTGATAGTTGGAGTGGCCTTCACGCATGGCTGAGTCCTGATACTCAAACAATATTATAAGAAACATGTCGGGGCGCCTGGGTGGCTCAGTCGGTTAAGCGTCCGACTTCAGCTCAGGTCACGATCTCAAGGTCCGTGAGTTCGAGCCCCGCGTCGGGCTCTGGGCTGATGGCTCGGAGCCTGGAGCCTGTTTCCGGTTCTGTGTCTCCCTCTCTCTCTGCCCCTCCCCCGTTCATGCTCTGTCTCTCTCTGTCTCAAAAATAAATAAACATTTAAAAAAAATTAAAAAAAAAAAAAGAAACATGTCGCTTCCATCTTTGAACTCTTTTTTCCTCTCTGATGGCGTTATCTCAGACAGGCATCCCCCACATGACTGCTAATGGTCCCAGGCCTAAATGGTAGTAGCAGAAATGTGCCTCATTCCCAACATTACCAATAAAAATCTCTGGATTCAGCCTCATCATGTGGGCTCAGGTCACCTGTCCCATTCTGGAACCATTCACCATGGCCAGTGGGGAGTGAGGTGCTCTAATTGGCCAGATGTGATTCATGAACCTACCCTGGATCAGGGAGGGATGTCAATCCACTCAAACCTAATGGTTTGGGAATAGAAAGGGACAGTTTTCTCTCAAGGGAAAAAAACACATGGGTTGTGTTTCCCGGGGAAGGTTGAAATGAGGGCTGAGCCAGTAGGAATAAACCAAGGCAACAGAATCATCTACAATAGCCTCCCACCATAGATGCTACGACTTGCTGGGCCAGGTTTCTTATCCACCTGTTCCTTTCTGCCTTGCACATGTGACATCACACGCACTGGCCCTTCTGCCTTCCCAAGACAGGGTCCTGTAGTCATTGAGGCACAGGTGTCTAAGCCTAAACAGGTACACTCGCTCCCGTCTCCATTTCTGTAATCCAAGGACATGTGCAAATCCTAACAAATAGGTTGAGGAGGCACATTTCTTCCCCCAAACAAAATCCCCTAGACTTCTGAAGTCACGGGGATAGCTCCATTCTCTGCCAGGAACTCCCCGCCAGGCTCTGAGCGGACCTCAGTGCTCTGCCTCAACCGTTGCCATTCCTGGCAATAAGAAGAAACCCTAGCAATCACCCACCCTCCCCCGTCCCCGTCAGGGGTCAGCCTTGCGAGCTCTGCCACTTCCACAGAGGCATTTTGCCTCGGGCAGTGAATAACTTGGCCCCTTTGGCCCCCAGGTGTCCCCCAGACCTCTTCTCACGCTGAGATCCCTCCATCCCGGAGGCGCCGAAAGCTAGTTGCCTCCATTCTCAGCTGAACATTCGGCCTCAACTCACCCCTCATTCCTGCGAGGAAGAATCGGCCACCGGGATAAGAAGAGCCCACAGGACACTGGAGGGCACTGCATTCAGAGCCACATGGTAATTGGATGGAGTGTTACCGAGTCCCTTTTATGTCACTGCTTTCAGCAAAACCATTGCCTTAAGTGCTTGGTGCTGATGAACCGGTAAAATTGCTCGTACCGGTGCAGACAGAGGCACATGACCCCCTCCCTCCCAGATGCCAGAAAAATACGGATCTTCAATATCACCGGCCAGGCAAAGGGGAGAGAAATTCACAGGTCGGCAAGGCAGTCCAGATACCGTTGTGGAAGTGGACACCTCAGAAAGGGCACCTGGCCTGGGAGAGTCCCAAGGAACTGCGAGCAGCTGAAGTTCGAGGGGCTCTCGTGGGATCCTCACGGGAATCCAGGGCCGGCTGCCGGGACAGGACAGAGTGATGTGCGGGGGTGCCTTGAGAGCAGAGACTAAATCCAAACTCACACGGGACCCCTGAGAAGCAGTGAGAGAAGGAAGAGCCTCTGAGAAGAGCCTCAGCCAGGTTGTCCTTAATAACGGGTGCCATTTACGAAGTGTTCCCTGTGTGCCGGGCTCCGCGTTGAACACCCTGCCCTCGTTAGCTCAGTTAATCGCCACACAGAGACTGGGACTATCACTGTGCCCATTTTCCAGATAAGAAAACAGAGGTTCCGAGAGGTTTCACCCTTGCTCTGGGGGCACACGGCTAGGGAGGGGCGGAGGTGGGTCCCGTTGGAAGCTGTAGCTATGCGTTCTTCCCACAGAAGATACTTTTTTCCCCGTTACCCTGGCATCAGTCGTCCCTGAGGACCAGACCATTATTTCTGACCTAGAACTGCTTGCGGGCCTCAAAGGTTAGGAGCTCTGCTGTTTTAATTACTCAGCCACCTGACAAAAGTCACCGTAACTAGGAAGGCCGAAGAAAACACAGCCAGCAGGGGCTGGGCCACGTTGTCCCACTGGGCGTGCATCACCTCCTGCTTTCTGATGCAAACAGCTAACTGAGTTTTCCAGAATCTCCCCTGCAGCTGTTCCTTCCCTCCCTTGTGCTCTACCCCTGCCATGGCACGCCTGGACACCCCTGTGTCTCCGCTCTGGACTCTGCCTCAGCGCCCCCAATCCATCCTCCTCTTCGTTAGCAGATCGCTTCGTTGCTCTTACTCCGGAACCTTCAGTGGCTCCCCAGGGCCCATGGGAAATGGTGGAGATGCCTTAGTCTGGCAGGCAGGACCTACACGATGCAGCCCCGGCTTCCTTTCCAAGCCCACTGGCCTCTCCCCTCTGGCCCCAGTTCTGCGGCTCAGGCCTCCCTGCTCCCAGAAGGGCACAGAATGTCAGTCAGACCCTGGCCTGCAGTCTGTGCCCATCGCAGAGAGGCTGGCGAGAGAGGCCGTTGGCAGGGATGCTGACAGGTCGTGGAAGGACAGTTGAGGCTTCTCACACGCTGTCACACCTCGGCCCTGCCCCCCGTTGGTCTTCCAAACCTGTGCCCAGGAGTCAAAACACGGACTTTTAGGCCCACTTGGGCAGAGGCCCAGAGTTGGGAAGCACATAGGGAAACTGAGGCACAGTCGGGGGATTTCTCCCGAAATGAATGTGCTGGGGCAAAAATCAGCGTTAGGGATGAAGTCTCCACCCACGAAAAGGCAAGTTCAATAAAGCCACCCCTCCCCCAGCTTCAGTGCCCGCCTCTTCTCCAGCCCTCCCAGGGTCCATGCTTCTGTGGCCGCGCCCAGCACCAATGTGGAAGGGCACCCCCTAACATACACAGCGTAGTCTGTGGGGCCAGTCAAAGGCTGTCCCTGCCAGTCTCACGGAAGAGGTGTGAGTAGACAATGGCCATGACTTTCATCACCATGAAGAAATGAGGCTCCATCCAAGGCCCCCCACGATGAACCTACTCTGGATCACCTGGAAGGAGCGGTCTGCCCCGTCCCCCTGCAAGCCTCCTAAGGGTCCTGTGAGCACCTGGCTGGGCCTTGCCCAGTGACCTCCAACCCCTGGGGCAGCCGGTGATGCTGGCTGCCGGCTGCTCCCTCCCGCTGTGCAGGAATGACAGCTGAGTGGCAGCATGTTGACAGGAGAGAGGAGAGGCCTGCATTACTGGGGGCAGGGGGAAGAGGGTGCGTGTAGGCACAAGACCACCCTCCCCCCCCACCCCAGGTATTTAAGGCAGAAGTAAACCCAGGCGCCTAATCAAAAGCCAGCCATGGGTCTAGCATCGCCTTTGAGCACCTTTGTGCTTGGCTCGTGCCCCACCCCACTCTCCAGAAACCTGCCCTCCCGTGTCCCACTAACCCACCAGGCACCAGGCACCAACGTCCCGCCGTGCCCTCTGGGTCAGAACCCTTGACCACACCATCTATCTCTCCCCCTCCAGACGCCCGCCCCCCACTTCCCTTTTCTCCATTGACTTGAAGCCTTGGTTCACCTTTCGGAGCCCGGAGCAAGCCCAGCTCCTTCCTCTGTGAAGCTGTCACATCCTGTCCTTCTCCAGACCCACGGCCACCACCCACCCACCCCCAAGTCCCTAGCATGATGATTTCCGGGGTGTCAGGAAAATTCACCTCAATAGGGGGCTGTTCTACAAAGCAGGGAGTACCCATAGAGCGGAATACTATACAGTAGTTAAAAAGAATGGATCAGGTGTATACAGGTGGCAATTTTGTGTGGCAAATTTGATATAAAACACTCTCAAGGCAATGCTGTGTAGGTAAGCAGATATCTGTGTACAAGCCGGGACTGAGGGCCTAAACGAATACCCACCACCTTGTATCTGTGGTTACCTCTGGGAAGAGGGCAAAAGAAGCAAGCCTGGGCATAGAAGGTCAACAGATTTTAGCTTAATCTTTTAATGTCCTAATCTTTTAAAGCCGCATGTATTTACCGTATGGATGATCATTTTTTAATGTTCTCTGGAGACTTCCACCCCTCACTTCAACCAGAGAAACTCTGCCCACAACTGTTATCTGCTTCACCTGGTTGCATGAGTTCAGCTGGGGTGAGGGTAGGTGAGGGCAAAGGTTACGCTGATTTTCGCAGAATATGCCCCTCTGGCTTCCTTCAGTATGATTCCTTAAGGGACCCATGCCACCCTGTGGTCCACAGGCGCCATGAGGCCTCCCCCACCAGCCTGGAAGCCCATGAGGTCAAGGACCACGTTATGTGTCCCCTTAGTGATACCCATCTCCAGCGGGAGAGGGACCCAACCTCAGGGAAACCCTGAGGTGGATAGAAGTGGGTGCCTCTCACCCGTAGCCATTGTGCTTGCCCCAACAAGAAGGAAGTTTAGAAAAACAGTCTGGTCTAAGCCCAGTGAGCCCAAGAGCCCTGGAGTCCCCCCCGCCCCCCATTGACAAGAGCAGTAATCCAGGATAAAGCCAAGCCCAGGTGGTAGAGGCCAATGAGCCTAGAGCCCAAGGGAGAACAGGCCAGCCACGACTCCAGAGCTAGCTAGTGAGCAGCTATGGTTTGTTTATGTTGAGCCTATTGGCTGGGAGGAGGAAGGGGAGGGGGGAAGGGGGAAGAAGTGGATGGAGGTTCCATTGTCTTCTAGCACAGACCCCTAAGGCCCAGCATGGAGCCTTGTGCACAGGAGACCTTTAGTAACCATTGGGTAAAGTTCAACTGACCTACCATATGACTGCACTAGAACTAAGGTGAGCCTCACCCAGAGAACCTGGCAGTCTTTGCTCCTGTCCTATAATTATAACAACAGCAAAAGAGTGCCCAAGTTCCCTTTGATTGCTATTTCTGGCATTTTAGCCCCACCCCAGTCCCTAATACCCTCTTCCCAATGCCCGCCCTTTGCCGTGACTCTTGCCAGAGGCCGCCATGTTGTTGAAGGGGCCGCATGAATCTGTATAGACGTGGTCATCTTGTCACCCTCCTCCCTTCCCCCACCTGCTCTGCATTCACCCCACTGAGGTTTCGAGGCCTGCCGCCAGCTGTGTTTTTTGAACACATGCCTCAGAGACTTCCAGGTCTCTTGGGGGAGACCACTGTTCAACCACCTTAGAATATAGATCATTAAAATTGTGTACGTGATGAAGGGTCACCAGGGAGCCAAAAGATGCTACTATAATTTGTATTTGAACACTCAAATGGATGGCGCAGGATATAGAAGGTGTAGAGACGGTTAGCGCGACTCCAGAATTTAATTGTTTTTTTTTTTCAACTTAGGAAAAGTATTTTCTTTACAATATAGGGCTTGTTGTTTAGGGTGAAAAGTTTCCTCCCCACCTACTGGGACCCCCAAGGAAGGAGGAAGGCAATTAGATGTCTGTGTCGGCGAGCGTTCTGAAGGCTGATATCTCAGGAGCCAGAAAGAAAGGAACCCCGCCTTTTTGTTGTTTCTATTTGTTTCAGTTTCCATGGCACATTGCCTCATTGACCCTTTGAGTGAGAAGCTTATCAATTATGTGCCGATTTTTGTTGAGCCAACGGGTGTGTTAGGATATTTTATTTGCATCTCTGGCCTGTGTGCCCCAGACTTTTCCAAATCCAACCTCGTCCAGTCCCTTGCATTTTACCCATCACGAATGGGAGTCCCAGAGAGGACAAGTGATCTATCCAAGATCACACAGCAACGACGTAGAGCGGCCTCGCCTCTCTTTTGGTCCGGCACTTTCCATCGTACTGCCTTGAAATATTTGAAGCTTATTTCAAAACTGCCCATGCCTTCTTTCCGCATTTCCCACATGTAGAAATTTGATTATGGGCAAAGAGTGACACTCCCCGAACTAGTTCTCTGCCACCATTTCCTCCAGTGTCCCAAAGCCACTCAGTTTTCAAGCATGGGCTAAAGATAATCCCAAATAATTTTTAATTAAAGATCATCATGTAAAATGTATAATTTTGTCAGCCTAGCGGCGATTAACTACATCAGGGATTTTGGTGACACATCTCACAATTAAGTGTTTTCAGTGTTGAGCCAATTAAGGGTTAATGGGCTGCAAATACCTACTTTGCACATTTTTGCTTAATGAATTCGTAGTGGGAAACTATTCTCATTAGGTTAATTTGTCAACACAATCAAGTTCTATCACCAGGATTTTTCTTGGAGCTCACAAATTTAAGTGCCTTTGTATCAGGGCGCAGGGTTTTTGCATTTGATTACAGGCTGTTGGAATAAAACACTTTGTCATGAAAAGAAGGGAAATTGACAGAAGATTTTCAGGTGTTAGTCTTAATTCTCACCTTCTAGACATAGGCATGTTTATGTCGTTTTATCGAGCTCTCTGGGGCTTTCTGTCTGTATTTCCCTAGTAGGTTGTCATGCCGGAGAGTAAAACACGCATCTGTGTACTGGTGGAGGGAAGGCTTCGGCCCCTAAGACAGGCGTGATGGCCTTTGGGAAAAATGCTCTCCTCCCTGAACTCGCTGAGCTGGAGAGGGCCGTGGGTATTTCACTCGGCAACTTCAAAAAACACCCAGCCTCCCTCCAAAGACTTCTTCCTTCTGGTAAAGTTGGCTATCATCTTGGCAAGAGAAACACTCTAAGGCTGCCTACACACCAGTTAGCCTGTTTAGCGGAGAACAGTCCCTCCTATTGCCAAGCCTCCCCAAGGGCACGAAATATCGTTCTCCACCCAGATATGGGGGCACACGGCCTTAGTTGCGTCCAAAGCAAGCGTTGCCTCCGGGAGCAAAGAGAGCAGAGCTACAACAGCCTCCGTGTCCAGTCACGAGGGACTGAATGGGAAAGCCGTGTAAGGAATCAAGCAGCCTTTAAAGACGATGCCACAGGGGCCCTGGGTGGCTCAGTCGGTTAAGCATCTGACTCTTGGTTTCAGCTCAGGTCATGATCTCACGGCTCCTAAAGTTTGAGCCCCACGTAGGGCCCAGTGCTGTCAGTGTGGATCCTGCTTGGGATTCTCTCTCTCTGGCCCTTTCCTGCTTGTTTTCTCTCTCTCTGTCTCTGCTCTCTCTCTCTCTCTCTCAAAATAAACAAACTTGAAAACCGATGCCAAGGCTCAGAATGTTATTTATTGATATGGAGCTCTGTCACAGTGTGATGGTAATTGACAAAAGCATATCACCAAGTGTAATTGTGTAAGTGATGGTGATATTTATTTCCAAATGTGTATCTGGGTCTACCTACACTAAGGGAAGAACTTTCTCAAATCTGAGGGTGGGGGTTCTCTCTCAGGAGCAGGCTTACAGGTAATTTTTACTTTCTCCCCTGTTTTTGTTTTCTCTGGACTGATTTTTTTTTTTTTTCTGAGAAGTATATATTACTTGGATGATCAGAACAGAGCTATTTTTATTGGGGAAGGGAGAGAGGGAGGGTGGAAATCCCAGTGGCCCGGGAGCCAGCGTAAGAGGAAGAATCCACAAACCTAAGCATGAGCCCTGATTTTTTTTTTCATCACCAAAGTTATTTTGACTGATGTTCCACTTACACAAAACACCGAGTTCAGGGGGGAGGGATTAGATCTGGGGTTGCATTTGGCTTTAATTTAACTAAGTAGCCTCCTCCAAATGTAGCCGGAACGCAGAAAATGGGGAAAACGACAAGAAGTTCAAAAACGATTTGTTTGGCTGTTTTTTCACTCCATTCATGCCAGGAAGCATGGAATGAGTGCTCCCCACCGGCGGAGCTCCTTGCTCGGGACTGGGGTCACTGAGATGAATCAGATGGGCTCTGCCCCCCGGTTGGCCACAGTCTCATCCGCAGGTCCCAGGAGCAGAAGGGGAGTATCCATAAAGTGTGGGAGGGCCATCTCTGAGGGGGGGTAGGCGGGGCTACCGAGGGACCAGCAGGATGGACGGACCCAGCCAGAAAGGTTATGGAGGGCTTCCTGGAAGAGGGGTCCTAGAGCGAGAACTGAAAAACCAAACCAGACCAAGCAAAGTGTAGGGAAAATGTGGCACACTGCCCTCTCGTGAGGGTGTCGCTGTTGACAAAAATTCTGCCTGTGCTGTGCAGTGCTGGCAGAAGGTGGCAGCCGGTCGCACCGAGTCGGGGCAGAAAGGCTGCGACACGGAGAACAGTCTGCCCTCGTTCTAAGACCTGCCCAGGAAATTGCTTTCTTGCGCGAATCCCTGCTTTCAGCTGCTTTATCTGTGTGTGCTTCTCCCTCATAAAAGCAAAGGGCAAAAAATATTTTTTTTTTTGAGTATTCAGATTTTCCAGTGCAAATTCTGCGTAAACAAAAGGACGCCATATGTATGCGTCCAGTGACTATACGGGACCTCGCCCATCTTCCGAGGGCCCCAGGGCACAAAGAAGCTGGTCCTTGGCTATTTAGTTCACAGTTCAGAAAAGCAGAAGCTGGTAGCCAGCTTTGTATCCAGACTGGGCAATTCCGGAGTTATCAGCATCTGCCTGAGAAACACACCTCTGCCTGCCATTCCCAGGGGTGGGGGGTGACTCCTTGCAAAGAATAAGAGCCCTTAGGAGCTATAGTCACAATGATAATAACTACTGCAATATTTTTTGAGCATGTGCGTGTGCCACGAATGTTACTGACCTCATCTCATTTAGTTCACTGCTCACATACACCTAAGAGTTGGGTAATCATCACAGCCATTTTATAGAGGAGGACATTAAAGTTTTAAAAGGTTGGGTCACCTAGTCAATGTCATATATGATGGAGGCACGACTGAACTCAAATCCTCCTAAGATCAAAGCCGCAAAAATACCACACAGGCCGTATGCCTCCCCAATGCACGCACGTGATGGAGGGGCAGAAGGAAAGAGAGAGAATCCCACTGTGGGGCTCAATCCTATGAACCTGCGCTGAAATCAAGAGTTGGAAGCTTAACAGACTGAGCTACCCAGGCGCCCCAAGACCAGCTTTTTTTAAAGGAGGAGAGGAAAGGAAAGGAAAGGAAAGGAAAGGAAAGGAAAGGAAAGGAATGGAAAGGAATGGAATGGTAAAGAAAGGAAAGGAAAGGAAAGGAAAGAAAAGGAATGGAATGGAATGGAATGGTAAAGAAAGGAAAGGAAAGGAA
>NC_064818.1:71787032-71815302 GCF_023721935.1 Panthera uncia | reverse complement strand
GAAAGGAAAGGAAAGGAAAGGAAAGGAAAGGAAAGGAAAGGAAAGGAATGGCACAACGAGGCATAGCACGGCCCAGGAATAAGCGAGATCAGTGCAATGTAGGCAGCAAGGGAAGTATTATTTTAGGAATCTTTATTTCACTTGTGCATCTGTGTGTGCATGGCCATGGGGAATGGTCTGCAGGGCGGGGGGGGGCGGCTTCATGCCCAACCTTCCCTCTCCAACCCCACACTCTGACATAAGGCAGCACCCCCAGGAGGAAAGGGCACCCTTCTGTAGTGTGCACAAAGCCGCCCTCCCGTGTGCCAGTCTGCGTGCTGACCAGCCTGTGTCTAGCCAGTGGCAGTACCTTTCCCTCATACTCACAAAGGTGCACACGGGCTCATGGTGTCTGTGCGCGTGAGCTGGTTCCTGTCCATTTTCCACCCTTCCTTGCTTTGCTCGGGGTCTCCTTGGCTTTTCTGCTTGCTGGGTTGGG
This sequence comes from Panthera uncia, assembly GCF_023721935.1. Taxonomy (NCBI): domain Eukaryota; kingdom Metazoa; phylum Chordata; class Mammalia; order Carnivora; family Felidae; genus Panthera; species Panthera uncia. Next base: position 71,814,824 of record NC_064818.1, on the reverse strand, counting down.
CCTGTGGGTAGCCCTGTCTGAGATCATAAGGCTGCAGGAGCAAGAGGTTGGGTGTTTCCTCCTTCTCTCTCCTGGCTTCAGCGCAAACCCTGCCGTGCACAACGCCTCTAATAAAGGCTACAATTCCCAGGACCACAGCGCCTGCCAGGACCCTCCTTCTCAGCTCCGGCTGGGCTCCAGTAACAGTCTTCCTCGTCTTGCCCCTTCGGTCCTGGGGGCGGTAACGGCTCCCACTGTTGCTAGTGCCCGGGTGCCTCAACAACCATTATGTGTTTTCAGAACCCAGCCCGGATCTCTGTAAGTATCGCTTCAGTAAAGCCTCTTTCTCTGAACCATTTGGAAGAACTCTTTTTCCTGCTGGGGCCCTGACTACCACTGACCCAGTGTGTGTGTGTGTGTGTGTGTGTGTGTGTGTGCGTGTGTGTGTGTGTACTGGATCATATTGTAAACTACATTTCTCACTGAGGGTTACAAAAAATGAAAGAACCAGTGTCCTAGAGGAATTCTAATGCAAAACAGCGTGGGGAATACAGGCTTGCGGGGGCTGGGGAGGGTTCAGAGGCGAGGCCAGGCAGAAAGAACCTGGTGAGAAGAAGCACGGGGCTGGGAGTCAGGACTGGTGGGGCTCTCTCTGCCTCAGTTTCCTTGGCCAAGGTGTGAGTACCGAATTTCATGATCTGTGGGCTCCAGCCAGCACTAAGAGTCTAAGATTCTGTTCTGGAAACCGATGAACGTGTGCATTCCAAGACCCACATCTATAGATATCAGACGTATTTTTAATCTAAGAAATCACCAAAGGGGCACCGACCGTTGCTTGTAGGAATTAATGGTCCCTCCCCGCGTGCTCCCTCTGTGGACTGAGTTCTTTCACACCACAGCGGCCCCTTGGATTTTGTGCTGAAACCACACTACATCGCGTGTGTCCCCTCAAACTCCCCAATTATGAGTCATTGTCCTCCCCTGAATATTTTTATACCTAACTCATGAGCAAGCTGCCTTGCCAAAATTGTGAGCAAAGCTATCCATGGCCGCCCCTCAGACGGGGAGGCAGGCCTGGAGGCTGTGGATGAATCCTGCACACGCTTGGCGAGGCCCTGGTTCCCAGCCCCGCCACTGCAGAGAAAATGCTTCCGGGGAAGCAGAGCCCCACCCCAGCCCGCAGCCACTGAGGGTGGGTCCGGAGGCGGAAGCTCGGGATTTCCCAGCCACGACGACCAGGGTGGCTTCCTACCAACCACGGAGCACGCTGTTGTTACCATTAGCACTTTGCTCCCCAGATTTGCATGATGGAGCCCGTGGGTGTGACTGACACGTGGGTGTTTCACAAGGAAGAGGGGCCTGGTGTGGGCCAGAATCCCGGTGCCCTGCGAACGGCTCCCAGCCTGGACCCAGACTGCAAGCAGGTGGTGCGGCGAGAGACGCTTGGGCCTCAGGGGGACCGGAGTGGATAATCCTGTTGTCTCAGCCGTAGGGCACTAACCCGCCCTTTAACATCCGAGCAGCCACGTTCCCATCCATAAAACCAGGGGGATGGTGCCTCCCGCAAAGGGCTGCGGTGAGAATCAAATACGGCATTATGTATACAGTACTCAGCACCTAATAGACAGTCAGTAAATATTTGTTATGAGTGTTTAAACATGGAAGTGCAAGAGTGAAACTACCGGTGATCAAATCGCAGCTCTGCCATTTACGAGCCCTGGGACTCGGGCAGATTACTAAATCTTGCCGAGCCTCCATTGTCTCATCTGTAAAATGGGGGAACCAGCGGTACGTACGTCCCAGGGCCGACTTGCAGGATACGTTAACTAAACGAGACAGAGGGGAAGAGAAACTGTGTCGTCAAACAACGCTCGCCTACTTTCACATTTTTAAATTCTTGTCTGGGAGTAATTTCAGGCACACAAAATTTGGGAAAGCAGTACCAAGAATGTCCAGATGGCCTTCACCCAGCTACCCCCAATGTTAACGTTTTCCCAACTTCTTATTCTCCCTCTCGTTTTCTCTCTCACGTACGCACACGTATGCATGTAAAAAATTAATTTGTGTTTTGAAACTTCCGAGACTCAGGTGGCAACATCATGTCTTTTTATCTCTAAATATTTCTGTATTTATTTCCTTTAAAAAAAAAATGTGGGGGGGGGGGGGGGGGGGCATTTGCCTACAGAGCCACAGTATCTCATCTACAGACCTTTCTCAGATTTCCACAACTGCCCCACTTACTGCCCTCTTCCTGGTCCAGAAGCCAATCTAGGATGACACATTCCATTTGCTTGTCATGGCTCTGTCGTCTCCTTAAATCTGGAACCGTCTTTAGTTATTAGTCGTTCGTGGTCTTGACCATTTTGCAGAATAAAAGCAGTTATTTTGTGGAAGGCCCTTCAATCTGAGTGTGATCAGGTTAGGGTTATACGTGTTCCACAGGAATAAGGTGGTGACGGTGTCTTGCTATCTCAGAGCGTCACATCGGGAGGGACATGACATTGATCTGTCCCTAGGACTGGTATGTTAACTCTGATCTTAGTTCCCGTGCTATCTGGTAGCTTCCTCTCCTGCAGAGTCCCCACTTTTCCTCTCTGTAATTACTGAGTATCTTGGGGAGAGAGATTTTGAAACCATGAAAACACCCTGTCCCTCATCATAATTTGAACCAACGCTTTGAGCATCCATTCATGATTTTTGCCTGAAACAATTATAACTATTGCCGATGCCAAATTCTAATTTTCGGTTCCAGCATTCTGTCTACGTCTTATTCTTTGAAAGCTACTGTGATGAAAAGCTTCTCCCCATTTACTGTGTTTATTTACTTATTTTTATTTATATCACAAGTATGAATTCATAGATTCCTATTTTATGCCCTCTGAGCTCATGAATTGTTTTTTTTTTAATGTTCTTTTTTTCATTTTTGAGACAGATAGAGCACTAGTGGGGGAGGGGAAGAGAGAGAGGGAGACACAGAATCCGAAGCAGGCTCCAGGCTCTGAGCTGTCAGCACAGAGCCCCACGCGGGGCTCGAACCCACGGACCACGAGATCATGACCTGAGCCAAAGTCAGACGCTTAACCGATGGAGCCACATGGGGGCCTGCGAGCCCATGAATTGTTACAGTGGGCATTGGGGTGTGCATGGGCTGACCCAGGTTGTAGCCCAAGACCCAGAGGAATGCAGGTGCCCTCTGGTCCACCACTAAAAATACCTCCTATTAATGACAATGGTGACCCCTCTCGCCAAGCACTTGCCATGCCTCAGGCACATGCGAAGCATTTTACTCACATTCTCATTTCATGCTCGCAAGGACCCAATGAGGCAAGTCCCATCAGTCGAGACGAGGACTCTGATGCTTGGGAGACATCACTATGCCAAAACCAACAGTAAATTGAAGAATCGGGACATGCACACAGTCTGTCTCTTGAGTCCTGGCTCTTAACCACTTTCATGTGGAAACTGCAAAAAGCAGTCGAGAGGTGGTTTTGTCCTGGCCCAGCTCCCCGGCCTGGTCAGGAGCCCCAGATGCCTCCCTCCCGCCCTCAACCTCAAGGACCTCAAAAGCTCTGCGAAGCCTGGCCCGGAGGGTAGGGACCTTTCAGTTCTCAAAGGCCTCCAGGGCTGTCCCTGGCTTCCTAGAATGTCAGGGTTCAGGGGCCTCTGAGATCCTCCCACAAGCCCCCTCCCCTGACACAAAGGGAAAATAAGTGGAGAGTGGGAATGTCACTTGTCTGGGGTCCCACAGCATGGCCAAGGGTTCTAGTGACAGCATGAAAGCTAAAGCAAAGAACAGAGGCAGCAGCCATCCCCAAGGCATTTCTGCAACGATGGAAGGCTGTGACATTGAGCCAGAAACAGCCGCTGGTTGCCCTCAGCCCCAGCTTCCCTGGCCTGGCCTCGCTCACCACCCACAAAGCATCCCAGTGCTTACCCACCGCTTTGACCTGCCTACGCTTCCTCGTAGCTGCTGGGTCAGGGCACAATGTAGGAGGTGTGTTTCCAGCCACGTTGGACCACAGGGCCCCACTTTGACCTCAGTTAGGACCAAGTGGCTTTTTGTTCTATTGTGGCAAAATATACACAGCAAAATTTACCGTTTTGTCCACTTTAAGTCTACAGTAGCATTAAGTACTTTCACATCCTTGTGCGGCCATCACCACCGTCAATCTCCAGAACTTTTTTGTCACCCTAAACTGAAACTCTGCACCCTCCTCCCCCAGCCCTTGGTTACCTCTGTCCTCCTTTCTGTCTCTGCGCGTTTGACTCTTCTAGATATCTCATGGAAGTGGAACCGTTCAGAATTTGTCTTTTTGTGTCTGGCTTATTTCACTTAGCATGATGTCTTCGAGGTTCAGCCACAAGGTAGCATATATCCGAGCTTCGTTTCTCTCTAAGGCTGAATGATGTTCTAGCGTATGGAAATACCACCTTCGGTTGACCCATCCATCCACTGATGGGCTTTTGGGCTGGTGTTGCTGCTTGTGATTCTTTGGGGTGTGTATCCAGATGCGGAATGGCCGGATCACGTGGTAATTCTATGCTTAATTTTTGAGCACCCGCCATATTATTTTCCAAGGGCCAAATGGTTCTTACACACCGGTGTCCATGCACAGTCCCCACCCCCCACGTCTGCTGTTTTATTTCGGACCTCAGAGCCATGAAATGGATAATAATAACAAGCTTCAGCTTCCACCTCTCAGGGGATTGAGAGAGCCACTGAAAACACTACTCTGCCAGAAAGGCCTCAAAACAAGGATCCTGACTGCCCCACGTTTCGGAGAATGGAACTTTGACTCACGGGCATCCCATGGCGACTGCCATCGTGAGCAGGAAAACACCCTTCACCTGCACCGGGACCCAGAGGGACATAACCCTTCACCTTAGCAGACCTGGAAGGCACAGCGGATGGAAGGGCACACAGAGAGCCATATCCACAAAAATGTGTCTGCTCTGCCCCTCTGTCCAATTATGACCCAGCGTCTCCACACCCCCTGGGGACCGGGGACTTGTTTGTTCGAGCTGGCATATCTATTATTACTCTTTAGGTAGTTAGGAGAATCATTTGCCGCGTTCATTAGCAAGTATCACCTTATGGATTACTAAACAGCAGCTCTGCTTTAGCTAATGAGCCCCAATAGTGTAATACTTTACATATTTTATGGCGAGACAATTAAGCAATGTCTTGCTTTTATAGCAGACCTTAAAATAAATCGTTCAGGGTACAAAGAGGACACACGGAGGTAATGGCACCCGTTGCGTGCTCGTGGCCAGAATTGGAGAAGCTGTGTTCTCCGCTGCCCAAACTCTCGTTGTGCCCATATGCACGTGCTCAGTCTACAGGAGAGTAACGGATTTGCAGAGCTCTCTCGCTCCATTTCCCGGCTTCGTCGTCACAGAGTACTTGGGGACTCTAAGGCAAGGGAGACGGAGAAGGAAAAGAGAGGAGAAAAGAACTGAGCTGGGCTTTTGTCTTGGCAGGCGGGAACGGGTGCGAGACGCCGTGTGTACCGAATGTCTCCCCTATGCCAGGCATCCATATCCATCCCTCATTTAATGTTCATGAAACACGGAAAGGCACGTGTTAGCAATCCTGTCATGTAGGAGGAAAAACTGAGACGTAGGGAGATTGTGGTTGTTTGCTCGAGGCCGCACAACTTGTAAGTGACTGTGCCAGGTCTACGCTGATTCACAGACTTGATTCCTCCAGGACCCTGTGTCAAGGGCAGAGGCAGACTCAGTCCTACCTCCAGTAAAGAGGAGATTTTAGCATTCAGAGGTTTCACCCCCACACCGCCACCTAGACCTCAGGTCTACCGTTCCACATTTCCCTCCAAGCACAACGTACTTCTTAGGGCTGCAGAATGGACACGTATGGGCGAGCCGCTGCCCTGAGCATGGCGATTGCCACCCGCAACTTTGTGGGCAGCAGGTGCACCCGCAGACTCAAAACTCACGGAGGACATGGCTTCCCTCCCTACGCGAAGGCAGGCCCTTTTCTTGCCGTCACAGCACGAGTCTCCAGCCTCTCATGGAGTCTCATGACTGCTTCCGTGAGCAAGGACATCGTCCCCAAGGCTGGTCCGAAGTCCTGTTTACTCTAATGGTTCTCTAGGGGCTGTGGCTCGCCTTCCACTCTTGCAGGCCGCCTGCCAGAAGAGAGATGCTTACCATGGATGAGGCCAATGGGGAGAGCCTTCCCGTGCCATGTTTAATATATATTTTTATTTTTATTTATGCATTTCATCTGCCATACGGTGGAATACTATGTAGCTATAAACAAACAAACTAATAAGCAAGGTGTTTCTGAACAGGAATAGAAAGATCTCTAAGATATATGCTGAAGTGAAAAAGAATGAGAATAATTTTATTTCCTTTTGTGTAAAAGGGGGGAAAATAAGAATCGATAGTCACATTCGCTTGTGTCTATGTCTTGGTCCCTGAACTATGTATAAGACATCAAGAGGAGTGGTTACCTCTTCTTACAGGTATCTTCTATGGGGGGGGGGGGGGGGTTGTTGAACGACCTGGGGACACCTATTAAAACACCCCAAATCTAGAACACTGACAACACCAAATGCTGGCAAGGATGCGGAGCAACAGGAACTCTCATTCACCGGCTGGTGGGAATGAAAGTGTCACAGCCACCTTGGAAGAAGTTTGGCAGTTTCTTACAAAACTAAACATACTCTTGCCATACGCTCCAGCAGTCGTGCTCCTTGGTATTTACCCGAATGCATTGAAAGCTGATGTGTCCACAGAGACCTGTACATGGGGTATTTATAGCAGCTTTCCTCATAACTGCCAAAACTTGAAAACAACCGGAAGGTTCTTGGGTGAGTAAATGGACGAAGGAATGGCGGCACCTCCAGACGACGGCGTATTATTCAGTCCTAAAAAGAAATGAGCTATTGGACGATGAAAAGACATGGAGAAACTTAAATGCGTCCCAGCAAGTAAAGGAAGACAATCTGAAAAGGCTTACTGTGTAAATTACTGTGTAACTCCAACTATGTGACATTCTGGAAAAGAGAAAATTACGGAGTCAGTAAAAAGATCAGTGGTTGCCAAGGGTTGGGGGAAGAGAGAAATTGAGAATACAGGATTTTTAGGGCAGTGAAACTACTCCGTAGGAGACTGTAATGGTGGACATGTGTCATTATACATTTATCCAAGCCCATTTGGAAGGCCCAACACCAAAAGGGAACCCTAATGTAAACTGTGGGCTCTGAATGATGATGATGTGTAGATCCATCAACTATAATAAATATACCAGTCTGGCGGGAGGTGTTGATAACGGGAGAGGCTACGCACACATGGGAGCAGGATGTATGATGGAAATCACTATATCTTCCACCTTCCACTCAATTTGGCTATGACCCCAAAACTGCTCTAAAAAATAAAATCTGTTTTAAAAAAGAAATAGTAGACTCAAGGATCTCCACACCTTTGCAGCCTGGGGCCATTTGGCGCTATGACCATGTCGGGTTCACTGTGTTAAAGCTCAGAAATCATTTATGTTCAGAATAAGAGCCCCAAGCGTGAAAGCCAAACACTACGTTCTCTAGGTTCTTCTTAATGAGAAAATAACACTAAGGATGCATTTCCAAATAATTCTACTCAGAGTGTATTCTAAGAATTGGGGCTTGGCCAAAACCGGTTATCTGGAACGTTCTCTACTTGGGACAACTGACTACCGTGTAATGTTTACTACCATACTCCTGACAAGGAATACAGCATTAGCCCGCTGCTCACTAGGGGATGAACATTCTCCAGGTAGGACGTTCGCTTGAATGTGTCTCCGTCATACGCAGGAAGGCTCTGCTCTGATCTAGCTGCTCAGCTTCACACCATAAAGAGAGTTCTTTGGAGGTGGGGGAGGCTCCAAGGGGTCAAGGTCCCAGAAGAGAAAGGCGGAGGACGTCCTTGCATAGACATGGATGAAGCCAAAATCCCGCCAGGCGCTAAAAGTGAAGTCAGTCCACACACGCCTTCACAGGCACACGTGCGGATGCTCATTGATGGCATGGACATCCCCCAGGGGGCCCGCATGGAGGAGGATGACCAAGAAGGGAGCACACCTTCTGGCAGGAACCAGAACTCTTTGCTGTGGAAGTGAGCACTGACCCGTACATTCTGGGCCAAAGGAATCAGGCAGTGAGGAGAAATAAGGCGGTGGATATAATATCAGTAACTGTCGTTTCCTGAGATCCTGCCATGTGCCAGGCACTGTTCCAGGCACCAGAGATTCAGTGGTGAATGAGACGGGCAAGGCTGTGTTTTTGCCAAGCTTATGATAAAGGTGGAGACAGAAGATGCACTTTGTTTATGGAGTTTAATTATTATTGATTTTAAAGAAACTCAAGGATGATACGTGCTATTAAGAGCATGAAACAGACTGATGAGAGAGGGAGACTAGAGTAGCCTTTGGAGCAGGAATTTAGGGAAGACCTCTCTAATGAAGCAACACTCAAAGGCCAAATTCCCTGTGAGGTAGCAGCCATGTTGAGAGCTGAGAGCAGATCAGAGTATGAAGCAAGTGAGAAGCCTAAGAAAAGAACAAACCTATGAGTGTGAGTAACAAAAAGACCAGGGAGGGTGGAGTGGGGTCATTAGGGGAAGGAGTGGTAGAAGATGAGATCAGAGATGTCAGTCAGGGTGCCATCATGGAAAGCCTTGCAGACCCCAGTAAGAAGCCTGGGTTTATTTCTAAGTGTGATAAACTTTCAGCCACTGGAAGCCTTTAATAGGGAGAGGGATATGACCCATCTCAGTGAATAATGGCAGGAGCAGAACCAGAGCACCAAAAGAGGTCATTCTAAGAAGTTAAGGAGCAATGATGATGACCGGGACTAGGGAGGAAGCAATGGGGATGGAAAGAAAAAGTCACATTTGAAATATATTGTTAGGGTAGATAGTTTTAAGTACTTGCTAATGGATTCAATGTGGAGGATGAAGGGAAAAAAGAGTCAAGTGAGACTCAGCATCACTTTTATATGTCACATATTTCTAGCATCACGCATGGCCCGCTACAGGAACTAGTAAATAGTTGGATGCTTGCTTGTCCACTGGTAAGTTGGTTGGCTGGCTGGTTATCTGGGTTGATTGGGTAGTTGGTTGATGGGAGAGAGGGAGGGAGGGAGGAAAGGATGGATAGGTGCTTGATTAATACTTGGGTGGATAGGTAGTTGACTGGTGGAGTAGATAGGTAGATGGGTAGATGGGTAGATGAGTAGATGAATGGCTTTATGGTTGATGGTTGGATGGATGGATGGGTTGTAGAGAGGTTGACTTGTTCACCAGTAGGCTTAATATATTTCCTGCACAGCCTCTCCTTTCAGGCTCCTTTGCACCCACCCAACTCCCTTGAGCCTAATTCCCTGCCTTGACCAACACCAAGAGTTTTCCATTTTAGCCCAGTGCTTGCTATTTCCCCCATGGCCCTGCATCCTCAGGATCTTCCAGGGCTGTTGAGGGACTAATGCTGAGCTCCAAGTCCTCGAAGATCTTCAGTGCAGTGGTGGATATTCGTAGTGGGCCGTAGACTCAGGTAGAGCCCAACTTTGCCTTTTTTGTGGCCATGTGGCCTGGGGCAGGTCACTCTACCGCAGTTCCACTTGGTAAATGGAGCTAAGAATGGCTGGCCCACCTACTCACAGGATCATGAGAATCAAACGAGAAACGGTGGATGAGGGTGTTCAACGGGTGTCAGGGCGTATTCTCATTAGCCTGCCATTGCCGTTAAGGAGCAAGAGCTTCCTGTCTGGAGCAGGCATCTCCCTTTTTGTTGTCTTCACCTGCTGCTGCTGCTGCTCTCACAGCCCCACTCGGACCTGCAGCTCAGGCTTCTGCCCTCACCCCTGATATCCACACATGTAACCCATCTTGATGGTACGTTGCAAAAGCTCCTGCAATGCCGTCTGCATTCTGGTTCTGCATTTGAAAAAGAAAGCTTGTCTCCTACTCCAAGATCTCCAGCGCAGCCCATAGTACAATGCCTACACGTAGCGAGTGCTCAAAAAAGTACATGTGCACGAACAGTGCCTCCTCATTGATTTTCCAGACTTTCTTTTGTCTAGGTGTGTTAGTTAGCTTTGGGTACGTTGAAAAAAAAAAAAAAAAAAAAACAAGACTGTAGCTGTTTGAAACAACAAGCATGTAATAGTTCTCATGATTCTGTGGGTTGGCTGGCAACTCCTCTGGTTCGGGTGCCTCAGCTGAAGCCAGATGGTCTAGGACAGCCTCGTTCCCGCATCCGAGACTTCTGAGCGGACTGGGACCTCTCTCTACATTGTATTTCGTCCTTCAGAAGGCCAGCCAAGCTTTCTCACCAAAATGGTGGATGAACTCCCAAGCAAGAGGGTGCAAACCCAATGCACATGCACTTTTTAAGACTCTACTTACGGGGCGCCTGGGTGGCTCAGTCGGTTGAGCGTCCGACTTCAGCTCAAGTCACGCTCTCACAGTTCGTGAGTTCGAGCCCTGAGTCGGGCTCTGGGCTGATGGCTCAGAGCCTGGAGCCTGCTTCCGATTCTGTGTCTCCCTCTCTCTCTGCCCCCCCTCCATTCATGCTCTGTCTCTCTCTGTCTCAAAAATAAATAAACATTAAAAAAAATAATAAAAAAAAGAAGAAAAAGAAAGAAAAAATATTTTACAAAAAAAAAAAAAGACTCTACTTACATCACGTCTGCTAATGTTTACTGGCCAAAGCCGGTCATGCAGGTAAGCCCAGAGTCATTCTGGGAAGGGACCACACAAGAGCATTGTCACAGGAGGCATTCGATTTATTGGGGGTCATTAGTCCAACAACCTACCGCGTTAGGTAACTCAGAAGTGGCTTGACTGCGCCCACATTCTAAAAACTCCTCTGGGAAGCAGAACATTGAAGACCAAGGGGGGGAGCCAGGGAGAACACGAAGCGGCTGAGAGCTGTCAGGCATGGCAGGAATTCTGGGAGAGGAACTGGAACTTCCTACTAACATGACACCTCCCCTGCACACACCAGCTTGCAACGTCCGTCTTAGTCAGCTGTTGACACAAAATACTGCATGACAGACAATCTCAAAACATCAGTGACTTACAAAAAAATACTTATTCTCCTTGTTGGCAGGTCTGTGACTTTTCTAAAGTTGCTCCCTCCCACGGTTGACTTTTGGGGGTTTAGACTGAAAGGGCAGTGGCTACCCAGGGCACACGCGTCTCACATCAGCCGCAGAAGTGCGGAGAGAGCGCCCAACTGCACAATCACATTTCAAACCTTTCTCACGTCACATCTGTGAACATCCCACTGGCTGATGCAAGCCCCATACCTAAGCCCAAAGTCAGAGGGCAGGGATATTCCCCCTCTCCACCACGAAGTATGATAAGGGTGTGGATGTCGAATACTCCTAAAGAGAAAGGCAGAACTGTAATTAACTTTTTAATCTACCAACACCTCCTCATCGCATCCCTCCTCACCTTCCCATTTCCCCCACTCCAGCTCAGTCGATTCAAAGCTGTAGGTAACAAGCAAGTCAGCCAGATTTGCCCCCCCCCCCACCAGGTGCCCAGCGCTTTCCTTGAAGCTTCTCGATACTCAGGTGCACCGAAGACGATATGGAGAAGGTTGACATGGCTAGAAACATGATGTGGGCTTAAGTTTTTATCTTGCCACAGAAGAGAAAGCCCTGAGCCCATGGAGCTACCTTTGTCAAAGTAGAAGTGCCCAACGTTCCCAATTGCGACACTTATCATCATTTCTGGTGTCCAAGATCACCAGCATCTTGTAGTCAAGGCTGAAAACAGGGCTATTGGCTGAGCTCCATATCTGACAGAGACTCGTGTCCAGGACATATTTTTATCATTAAAACTCCTTCTAACAGTTAAAACAGCGGAACACTTTTGAGGCGACTGGGCAAAACTTCCTCAGGAAACATGCTGATTTCAACCACCTGGGCAGAGCAGATGTCCTGATCTTCTTTTTATCTTGCTGAACACCTTTATTGATTTATTACTTTCTCCTAACATGTGTAAAGGGAGATCCTATTCATTTGCTCATAGAGCTTCCCCAGGCCCTAGGAACTGAAGTCGAGAGGAGGTTAAAAAACACGAAGATTTTTAGGGTGCACCTGCTAAGTGCTAGGAACAGGGCCAGGAGACCCAGGCAAGCAAGCAATGACCAGTCACGGCCCTGGTCAACACAGAGCACACACATGGGAGGCAACCATAAAGAAGAGGAGACAGCATTTGATGCAAATGAATGACAAATCTTCTAGGAGTTTTAAGGAAGAACAGGTTCCTCTGGGCTGGTTGAGCAGAGCTGGTGCACCTTGAGATAGGAGGGAACTAAGATTGAGAAAGGTGAAATGGCTTGCTCAGTGAGGATGGGGAAACCAGGATTAGGACTCACTGCTCCTGCATTTGGGTTCCAGGCATGTCCATTCTGTCATAATGGCTTCCCTCATTGACCACTGTCCAGGGATGTCTTCCTTAGCCATGTCCGAGGTTACATAGATGGAGACAGATTAGAATGAACTCCACAGTGACATTCAAGACCTAGTTTCTAGACCTGGCTTTATCACTTTTCAGTCGTTGAGTTCCCTGGCAAGTCATTCTGTTGGAACCAGGCCTTTTTCATCTGTAGGAAGGGTGTAAAAATCAGAGAATACCAGAATTACAAGAGATCTTGCAGGTTATCTACTCCAACCATCCACAAGATACTTGAATCCCTTTCCGGTGGAGGAAATGTAACCAGTGCTACAATAACTTCTGATGACAGAGAACTCATAACTCTCTGGGAAAGCATTTATCACGTTTGGACAGTTCTATTGGAAAGTCCTTGTTTAGAGTGAGCTGAAGTTTATCGTCCTGCTTACTCTCCTTGTAGATCTTTGATCTCCCCCTTTGAAATGAGAAGAACCCGTTGGCTTTCGCTTCCGTAGAATAGGTCTTTCTTCGTCTGGGGAACTGATTCACAGGACCCCTGAGCTTTCTCTTCTGCCTATCAGACACCCCCAGCTCCTCCCCTCACGTCTCACGTGACCTGGTTTCAAGTCCCTTCGGCAACTTGATCTTTCTTCTCTGGACGGGCTTCCATTTTACTTTCAAAGCTCTAAAAGCCAAGCGTGGGAGCCGCTGGTAAGTTGGTACCAGCCCAGAGCAGGGAAATCCTCCCCCCTTCCCAGCAACAGCATTTCTAACCTCACAGATAGAAATGGAGCAGCCTTTCCTCCCAGACTTAGGCTTATACTGGACTCCCTTTCAGCCAACTAAGCCTGTTTTGCACATGTCAATAACGCACACCCCCTTGGTTTCTCATTAGGTGCTTGCACGTGGATTAACCCAAACACTGCTCTTACACCTATCTTTGTTATACTTCAATTTCCTTGATTCAACTCTCTGCTCCAAATGTCAAAATCCATTTGTGTCTTTTAGAGGTTATTTTTTCTTTTTGTTGATCTTCCTTGCACCGTGGTGATTTTACTTTAAAATTTTAGAGCATGCTGAGACCTAAAGAGCTGATCCAACCCTCTCATTTATTTATGGTTCTCTCTGTTTTCTTTGAATGATTTTTTTTAAGTTATAGAAAGTAGAGTAAAAGTTATGAATGGATATTTCACAGAAAAGAATACTATTCCTATATACACGAATTATATATATTATAATTATATATAAATTATATATATATATTTATTTATTTATTTATTTATATGGAAGTGGCTCTTGTATATATGAAAAGTTGGCCACTCTGATGCACAATAAGGGAAATGAAGATTACCCACCAAATACGAAGAGATCAAAAAGCTGTCAAAAGCAGAGGAAAGACGCATGCTTTTATGTTGTTGGTGAACAAATAGAAAATTTTATGAGAGTAATGTGAAAATGTTTACTACATTACAAATACAAATACAAATATATGTGTGTGTGTGTGTGTGTGTGTGTATATACATATACACATATATATATAATGAACACACCATTTGACATTTTTAGGAATTTATTCTACAGATGTACTCAGATGTGTATGCAATTAATTAGGCATGACTTACACTACAACATTGTTTCTAGAAGGAATATTGGAAACTACATAAATGCCTACCAATAGGAAACTGGTTAAATAAAATATGAGACAACACATATTGAAATATTACACAGTTGTCTTCACAAAGAGGGTATTTCCACCTACGGCGGTGATGGAAAAACTAGCCTTTTCCCTTCATAAACAATTAGAAAATCGGGTCCAAACAATTGTTTTCTGACATTGAAAAATAGGCAGCGTAGGACTGCGGTCCCTGAGCCCAAGCTCCCAAGCAGAGTATAATGGACTTGCTGAGATAATGAGACAAAGATTCAAGTTCAGAGAGGTTAGGGTAACCGGAATTTGTGGAGCAGAATTCTAAAGAAGAGAAAACCATGCAGAGGAAGTCTCCAGAAACCTTCATGGCGACCTCCTGAGTCTTTGAAGACTAAGAGGTTTATGCATAGAGACTCCACAAAGCTATTCAAAGAACAACTATCAGGGTAAGAAATACTAATGGAACTCACACAGAATTTGGAGATGTGCAAGTACCATGCACTTGTTTGGAGAACATTCTTTCAGTCAGCATCAGAAGCAACATAGAGACCCCCCCAAAAGCCATTGCCTTCAGAATAGAACTAAAGAAGTCCTAAACTAAAGGCTATTCTAGACACGTTCTAACAAATTTTAAAGCAAGTCTTGAAATGATTGCTCTATTTCTCCAAGTGAATTAACTGTCTGGAAAATAAAACACACCACTTTTAAAGACAACAAAATCCACATGCTCAACTACATAATAATCGCATGCCCAGTATCCAATCAAATATTACTAGACAAGCAAAGAAGCAAAGAAAGGTCACCAATATCTAGGAGAAAAAAGTGAGCCAATAGAAATGGACCCACAGGTAGTCTAGATGATAGAATTAACAGAAAAGACTTTTATTTTTTTAAGTTTTATTTATTTATTTGTGCAATATATGCAAGATATGTATATATATTGTACAAAGAATATACCTCCAGAATATACACATTTTTAAATGTTCATTTACGTTTGAGAGGGAGAGACAGAGAGACAGAGCACGAGCAGGGGAAGGGCAGAGAGAGAGGGAGACACAGAATCTGAAGCAGGCTCCAGGCTCCGAGCTCTCAGCACAGAGCCTGATGCGGGGCTCGAACCCACACACTGTGGCCAAAGCCAGACGCTTAACCGACTGAGCCACTCAGGTGCCCCTTGCATCCCGGAAGACAAACAACCCAATGAAAAAAAACATGGGCAAAAGGTTTGAACAGACACCTCACAGAAGAAGATGTACAGATGGACGATAAGTACATGAAAAGATGCTCAACATCATGAGTTATCAGGGAAATGCAAATTAAACATGTAATGAGATTCCACCATACAGCCACCAGAATTGCTATTTAAGAAAAAGAAAAAAGACAATGCAAAATAAGATGTGTTCAAGGTGTCGTGCTCAAGTAGAAGTTCCCGCTTTGGGGACCAGAGCGTCAGTGAGACTTTCAGGAGGGGTCTGCCCCCAGGTTAGGGTACATGGCCAAAATGATACCTGGAAGGGCCACTAACTTGAGGCTGTGATACCAACAAAAGAATTCTCTGAACAGGAAAACGTGCTGCGCCAATTCAGAAGTGAAAATTATGGACATTTTCTGACTCAGTCGCCTTGAATATAATTGTATCCACAGACTACGAACCATTTGCAGGGGCTTCCGATATCACCAATCCCGCCCTCTCACTTGACCCTGAAATAGCTAAGTGAGGGGCACACGGTGGCAGTTAGAAGCAAAGTGCTGAGTGACATACACCTAGCCCCCAGCTCTAATTCCATCACTGAGCGGCTGAGACCTTGGGCAAGTTGTTTCGTGTCTGAGCCGCAGTTTTCCTCATCCATAAAGTGGGGATAAGACCACCTACCTCACGGGAGGGCCACGAAAGCTTCTGTGAAATCAAGTGGTCGTTGGCACGCGATGTTCGCAACAGAGGGCTGGTGTCGCTATTATTTGTTAAACCTATCAGACTTTCTCATGGCCTTGAGATACTCTTTTGGTGTTCCAATGTGCAGTGTCCCCTACCATTCTGTGCTAGGATGCAGTGCCAGTACTGGGCCCGTTTGCTCTCAGGTCTGATCTACACCCTCTCCTTGTTCTGCATCACAGCAGGGATGACCCAACAGGCTGCGGTTCCCAGACTCCTGTGTCAGCCAATGGGAGGCACTGGTGAGGGATTGGAGGGCGGGGCAAAGGAAGAAGCCAGGGTATTTCTCCTTCTATCTCTCTGCCCGAGATGTCTTCTCCGGTAGCAGCTCTTCCAATAGCTCCAGAGAACATTCCCTGCACAGGCCTGCCTGATTCCAGATCAGCCTGGGCTCCAGTAACACGGTCTCTTCCTTCTGTTTCTCTGGCTTCAGGTGTGAGTGGCTTCCGGCCCTGACTGATCGGAGTTACTTCACTGAACCCTGTTTGTAACAAATTCCCTGTATTACATTCCCTCTGTTATAAACACCTGACGCGGTCCCCGTGTCCCCGTCAGCCCCTGACTGTACAGGTGGTTGGTCACCTGGTATGTAATACCCTTGGGATTTGCAGAACATTAATCGTCATTGCCTGTGTGCTTGTTCAGAGTCCGCCGTAAGCGCCAGTCCTCAATCAATCGCTCTGCGGTGGAAGCTTTGCATTCCTCCGATCCTTTCAGCAAAATACCTGCCGCTAATTACTTATTACCCAAGGGGATGGCTTCTCTCTGTTTTCTAGCTTGGTGGCCGGTACCTGGCTCTGTGTGTTTGTTTCTGGGGTTCGCCTCTGGTGTAGGAATGGGAGGAACATTTTCATCTCTTTCTTTTCATTGAGAAGAGTGACTTCCTGATTGAGACGTCAGTTAATAATGGATTTTTTTTTCCTTGCCGTTGGGCAGAAACCAGAGCCCCTCCCATGTAACCCCCACACACCTCTTTACCCTGTCCTCGTCACCCCCACACTGACCCCACACGGCAGCTCAGGGCTGTTGCTGCTGAACAGTATCATTCACCCTGTGGCCAGGGTGAATTTGCACGGCGCTGGGCAGGTTTGTCAGACAAAGGTGCCCCCCTCTAGAATCGGCTATAGAATTTTCAGGGCCCAGGGCTGAAAGGAAAAAGTGGGGCACCTTATCCGGAGAGTAACAACAGCAGAGTGCTAAACCGAGCACGTGGGTCACATGGCCACGCACCGAGCTCTTTCCCCACCTCCCCCAGCACAGCATCATGGAGTTGCAGCCCGCTTTGGGGAGACCGGATTTAGGGAGACCAAAAACAGTGCCAAATGAGACGGGATAAGTGGCCTTGTATGGGCATAGTCCCAGTGATAAAGGACTTCTTTCTGCCAAATGGGCTGCACGGCAAGAAGGACAGTAAGGGAAGAAGAAATGGATGTGCCGACCCTGACATTCAGCCGGGGCAAGCGGACCCATTTTACAAAATAATCACGCTGCGAGTTTGATCTCTATGCGATGCCCACATTGCCCACCCCCCAGGCACTATTTTGGTCCCCAAAGCTTGCCCAGCTCGGTCACCTTCTTCATGTACTTTAGACACGTGATCTTGTGTTGTCTGGAAGAAGCCACCCAAGACCTGACCAAGCCAAGAGGAAGGGGCGATCCCTTAACCTGGGCCAATAGCATGTCAATTAATCACAACCTATCTGTACGGAAAAAAGAAAGTGATCTCCATAGAGAGACACGAAAATTGACAGATGTACAGACCACATTAAGTCATGGAAAATATAGATGCTGGGGACAAACCCCCCCCCCCCCCAGCTCAGGGCTGGCCTGTAGTGTGGGAGTCACAGACATAGTCTGGACAAGGGATGAATTCTATCTCCGCCACTTGCTATATGGTCTTGGGATAAAAGATTTCATGCCCTTAATTTCAGTTCTCTCATCTAAGAATTGGAACAACATCTATCTTATTGGAGGATTAAACTAACGTACATAAAAATGTGTGGCCTGGAGCATGTGCACTAATTCTCAAAAAACGGTAGTTTGTATCTATGGGTACATGTATCGCGTATATGGGTAAATCTGTATTCACATATATAGATATAAGTATGTGCTTTATGTGTATATTTAGGTAAATGTTTTCATGTATCTCTGTGAATGTGGTCACGTGACCACTGTCCTAAACAACTTTCTCTGACCTCCAGCTGCCCCTTCAAACCAGCTCCACAGAGCATTCTTTCCCTGCCCCTGGGATAAAGCAGGTCCCATTGCGACTCTGGTCACTCTTCGATGACAGCCTCGCGGTCACTTTTAGTCCCAAGCACGATCCCATTTCAGGAATTGAACTGTCAGGCCCAGGGTCGTAATCACTCACCCCCCTACCCTCAGCCAGTGTAGAGCCAGCTGACAATGAGGACAGGCAGTGAGGACGAGGTAGTGTCTCCACGTCCTAACCTTGTGCTTCTTTTCCTCTAGCGCCTAACCACCCATGAGACCGCCAGGTTTTGGAAGAGAGGAGGAAGAAGAGGCCTTCCTCGTTGATGTGATCACATGTTCCTGGATGTTCAAAGCCCGCTCATTCTCTCGGGAGTGCGGAGAAGGGTCCTTTCTCTGGGTTTGGGCGAAACTCTCCTGCTGGGAACTTCTCTCACGCCTGCTCCCTAGGACATCCCATCCCCCGGGCTCTCAAACGTCTCCCTCCCTCCGATATTCACCGTTGGGGTCCCATTGCCCCACCGGCCAACAGCAGGTTCCCTATCTCACGGGGAAAACTCGTGCACCCAGGCTCCCAATACTAGGGGACGCATGTCAACGTTTCTGAGTGGTTCCTCTTGAACTTGTCTCCTCTGGCTTGAAACGAGGAGGAAATACCACATGGGGACCAGCCATGGAGGGCAGACAGAGGCAGAAAAGGTGGTGAAATGGGGAAAATGTGCAACATTCCAACTACTCCCTTCGAAGAAATGCTCTGTCCTGGCCTCTTTATCTCAATCCTTTTCTAACTTCTGGGGAGTACCATTTTAGCATCCTGTCGTAGGCAGATGAATTCCCAGATATGGAAACTAGTCAGAGAGTCCTCATAAAGGTCACCTGTGCGTTATAACTGGAAAAAACTCCAATCATGAGGAACATCACCTGGAAAGATAATTAAAAGAAAATCGAAAAGAATATGCGGTGCAGTTCATTTATTCCACTGTTTTCGAGTGTGTGCTGTGCTAGGCTAGACGCTGGCCCTCCAGGAGCACCCCCCCCCACCCTGATCAAGGAGACACCCACTAACAGACAGCCAATGGGGAGTCACAAGACACAAAACTCCAAAGGGAGGATCAGGCCAAATACGTGAGCCTGATAAAGCTCTGGGACAAGAAGTTTGCATGTTTCCCCTAATCACATGGTTTCTCCATCAGGCATCTCTGAGAGTCTGAGGAGGGCACTTATGGAGAGGGGGTATCTATGAGGTTTCTTCAGCAATTCTAGAAGATCAGCAGGAGCCACGCATTTACCCAAGAAACATCTGCATAGGTCAGTAAGACACGGAATTTCTTTCCTTTGGGCTGAAATTTCGTTGGTACTTCTTGTCTCCTGCTAATCAACAGGTCCGTTTGGCAGCCACGTGGCTTTGATTATTTGTAAATGGAGACGCGCATTAATTCATAAGCCGTAGAGTTTGGTCTACACTTGGCCCATAGAAAAAAAGTATTAGAAGGGAGTACCAGGGGAAAGGTTTTAAACAGGGAAGCGAGCAGGTCAGACTTGGGTTTTAGAACCGTCTTTGCAGACGTGCTGGGGGAAAATGGACCGAAGGGGTCAAGAATGGAGGTGGGAAAGCTTCTCTGCTCTAGTCACCTGGGAGAGGCTGGTGAGGGACCCAGGCAGATCCTTGTGTGCCATCCATCCACCTGTCCGTCCATCCATCCATCCAACAAGTTCATTGAGCAGTTACAAAGTGTCAGGCACTACCCTGCGTGCTGAGGACTCAGCAGGGATAAGCCACAGAGACAGAGCCCGCCCCCCCCCCAAGCATGCCATCCACACAGGAGGCACGGTGTGTTATGCCATCGCACAAATGGATGTGTGGTTAAGGATCGGGATGGGTGCCGGGAAGACAAAGTCCAGGGTGCGAGGACAGTAGGACAGGGTCCTGGTGTCGATCACATTATTATGTTTCTAGGGTCTGGGGAGACAAATGACACCCAGGCAATCCTCCACTCTTGCCCACAGAGTGAGAAGAGACTGCCCGCCTGCTGCGCCCCTGCGTGGGGTCCTGTACTTGTGATGGTTCCAGCAATGGGACAAGTGTCATTTAGTAGCTATTGAGCGCATGAATAGACACCTACATCCTAGACCAAACCCGTAATACAGATGATGAAACTGAGGTTTAAACAGTTTAAGTCTGGCCCCAGGGTCTGTTTATACCCCCACCGTGGCTCTCAACAGGTTGCCCCCAGCATCCACAACACCTGGGAATATGCTGGAAATGCAGATTCTCAAGCTCAGATAAGGTCAGCAGCTCTGTTCTCAAGGAGCCCTTGGGCTGAGTCAAACACCTGCCATAGATTGAGAAGCACTGGGCCACACCGGCGGGATTTGACCAATCGCAAGAATTACCGGTGATATTGTTGAAATTACAGCCTCTTTGGTTTTTATTTTTATTTTGAGAGAGAGAGAGCATGAGCTGTGGAGGGGGCAGAGGGAAAGAGAGAGAGAATCTTAAGCAGGCCCCATGCTCGTGCTCAGCACGGAGCCGGACGCAGGGCTCGATCCCTTGACCCTGGGATCATGACCTGAGCTGAAATCAAGAGTCAGACGCTCAACTAAGCAACCCAGGCGCCCCTAAAACTGCAGCTTCTTAACACCACCCCGCTAACCTACAACTTGGGAGAGGTCCTGGGAATCTGTATTTTTTAACAAAGGCCCCATCAGGCATGTTTTGGAAACATTCATCCAGAGTTTAACATTTAAAAAAAATTTTTTTTAATGTTTATTTTTGAGAGCGAGACAGAGCGTGAACGGGGAAGGGGCAGAGAGAGAGAAGGAGACACAGGATCCAAAGCAGGCTCCAGGCTGTGAGCTGTGGGCACAGAGCCCCACGCGGGGCTCGAACTCACCGACCGTGAGATCATGACCTGGGCTGATGTCAGACGCTTAACTGACTGAGCCCCCCCCCCGTCCCTGGGCGCCCCCAGATTTCCACATTTTAACACCACACTGGAGGAAAAGAAAGATAAACCTGACACGGGGAGGGGGGCGAGGGGGCGTGTCCGCCGGGCGGCAGGTGTATCTTTCCTGCAAGTGGGGTCAAACACCGCAGCTCTTCCTGCCTGGAGTCGAGAGGACAGCAGCTCGCAAGCGACGTCACAGGTGTAAACCTCCCCGGCCGGACCCGGCGTGTGTACCGCGCAAGGCTTCCTAATCGCAAGAGCCGATCGCGTCTCCCGCAGGAATGTCAGCGCCTCAGCCAGACACCCACAGATCGGGCTCAGAAGTCCAGTGCTCCAGGCAAAAGCGCCTTTCTCGCTGTCCCTCTGAGAAGCACGGATCATCCCTGCCAGGGATTTCCTGTAATAAATACCTTTGTCATCTTGTCCCAAGAAGCCGTCTACCTCGAACACCTAGGGCTGAAATGTTACCGCTGCCTGCCTCCGTGCGGTCCCCTGGGCTCCTGCGCCCTTGGGGTTTGGGGGCAGCGGGGAAGGGAACGAGTCACCCACGAACGCTGTAATTTCCCCCTCCTCCTCCCAGATTTCTCCCCGTTTTCACCTACTGCTGAAACCCAAGAGGGGAACGTTGGAGAAAAAAAAAAAAAAGTGGCTGAGTTGGCAGAACTTTTAAGATGGATGTTTCTACGTTAAGAGGGTAAATCCGGCCCTGTGGCTTTTAACCCAACTCTCAACCGACCGATGCACTCTGGAATGTTCCTGATGCTCCAGCTGCCCAAACCAGATGGAAATGTGCCAGGCTGGGCTGCAGGCGTTTAGGCCCTGCTCTGCCACCAGTTACAGGGCAGGGTGGCCTTGAGCAAGTCCTTAAAGCTTCCAAACCTTAGATTACTTGACCATCGAGTGACGCCCAACCAGCCTACCGCTCGGGCTCGTTGTCAGGACTCGATGCGAAAACGGCCGCGGGGACTGCTTTGCAAATCCCCAAATGCTGTCCACGTGTGAGGGGTTATCATGGCACCAGAGGAGGGGCCCGGTGCAGATCCCAGACCTGGAGGTGTCAGAGGGAGAGGAAGGGGGGGTGGGCAGAGCGAGGGTGGACGAGGTCCGCGCTGTGGGAACAGCTGACTTTCACGATCCACGTCCTTGGCTTCTCCGGAGGACACCCACTGGGCCACCGCCGAACGGACCCCAGGGGATCACTTCTCTTCCCAGAATGATCCGGAGCCCTAGAGTCCAGCTCTGGCAGTGGATACGGCACAGACGTAAGAGGTGACTTGCAGCATCTGCCGGGGCATTCACTCTGGCTCACGAGAGCCACCCGGGGAACGTCTTCCCAACTCCGCCACCAACGACAGCACGTTAGTAGCACAAACTGGCCACACTGGAAACGTGCACACGGCAGAACCGGTGCAACCCTACAGGTTGTTGGCAAACTCGACAAGTCAGAGGGCAAGTTGCTAAACGCTTCCCAGTGCGTCACCCGGGAGCAGCAGGGGTGGGATGTAGCTGTTGGAATCTGGAGGCCACGGCAAAAGCTGAAGAATGGACAGGAAAGTTCCTCCTCCACTCGGGAGTTGGGGGTACCGTTCACTCACAAACTCAACTTTTTTTTTTAAGTTTATTTATTTTTGAGAGAGCACGTGCGTGCGAGAGGGGGAGGGGCAGGGAGCAAGGGAGAGGGAGAGAGAATCCCAAGCAGGCTCCGCACAGAGCCCGAGGCGGGGCTCGAACCCACAAACCGTGAGATCATGGCCTGAGCCAAAGTCACACCCTTAACCGACTGAGCCGCCCCGGCGTCCCTACCCACGACACTTCTGATTAATATAGGGAGACTTCCTGGAGGGAAGAGCATTTATTTCGTAAATGACTTACACAGGGAGAGACTGCTTTCTCTCTAGGAGACCCTGAAGCAAATCCCCGTCCCCTAAAACACATGCTGAGATGTCAGACCCAGTGCTGCCGCCTCCAGGCAGTCTTCCGATATTGTTTACCTTACTCTACGGGGACTTCCAGCATCATCTCAGCTCCTACACGGACAGTAGGAGGGCGGTTCATCAGGGATTGGGCTTTGGAGTCAGAACACTTGACTTAAAAATTCCGATTGGAAAGGCACCTGGCTGGAGGAGCATGTGACCCTTGATCTCAGGGTTGTGAGTTCGAGCCCCACGGTGGGTGCAGAGATTACATACATAACATACATTCATATGTACATGCGTGCATAAAAATAAACTTTTAAAAATTACGATTTGACCACTTACTAGCTATTCATGGGACAGTGAGTCCATCTGTGAAGTGAAGACTCTAGAACCGCCATGAGGGGCTAAGTAAACTAATGCCCGGAAAGAACTAGGCATCGCGCCTGGCATACAGTAAGCGCACGAACCGTGGCGACGGCCGTTCCTCTGAACCATCCTTTCACGTGTCACAGACAAAAGCTCTGCCTCTGCCTCTGCGACTGGATGAAAGTCTCATGAGGACGGGGACCTTGCTTGGCCCGTCCCTCTGTCCCCCACAGTGCTTATAAAGGGTAGGAAGTCTTCTGGAAATCATAGGGGCTTCAGCTGGGCCGAAAGCAGGCGGGTTTCCTTCCCACAACGTGTCCCCTCCAAAATCGGATGAACCGGTGATAAGAAAACGCCTGGGTGGGAACAGGTCAATGGTGAGTCAATAGGTGTCTGTAGAACCCTGTGCAACAGGTGTCTGTAGAACCCTCACAGCTGAGTCGTCGAGAACTTGCCCGAAGCTGGGGGAAGCTGCCTGCTCCAAGATTACCCCCATCCCGGAGGCAGCCAGTGCTCAGGAGTACAGGACCCCACCCTCAGCCTTGATCCCGACACCCCGGGAAGGGCCAGCCCAGCTCCAGAGGCCCCCAGGGGATCCACTGGAGGCCCTGCTACAATTATATGGGAGGCCGGGCTCCCTCTGCCAATCCTGTCTTCTTCCTTCCTTCGTAGGCTTTGTCCTACAGCCTCCTTAGTAGAAGTCCTGTGTGCGCCCCTCTGTTTCAGCCCCAAGGCAACACCCGGCATGTTTGCACCCCTGCCCATCGCCAGGACCACTCCCCAGCTTCCCACCTCCGCCATTCGGGAGAGTGCATGAGATTTCAGCCCTCTAAGCTCACCCTCCATTCTCCAACAGATTCTAGCACGTTCTCAGATGACCTCGGCCCCACCTCTGTGCTGGCCACGGCCGCACCAAGTGTTCCCCTCGAAGGTCAGACGTGAGCAAAGGAACCTCCCCTCCCTCCCTGGTCCCCTTTCTTGTCACAGTCTTGATCCCCAGCCTCGTTCAGACCTGTGTGAGGTGAGGTTCAGGAGCAGACCCCGAGGTGAGAATTCATTGACAAGGGATTTATGACAGAAGCGCTCCCAGGAAAGAGTGGAGGGAAGCCGCGGGTGACGTAGGACCGGGAAGAGAGAGCAGCGAGGCCAGGACGCCATTCCTGATGAGGTCCCAGCGCCAGCTTGATCTCACAGAGCTCTGCAGAGTAAATCACACTTTGGAGTTTGTCCTGCGAGGGAGCTGGGTTTCCATACTCCTGCTCTGGGCAAATACTGGCTAGGAGCCACCTGCTAACCTTCAGGCGCTTTCGGCCCTGTGCTTGGGCAACTGGCTTCGGCACCTCAAAGATCCGTTGAAAGCACAGCACACAGAAGCAGGCCGGTGGTCACACCAAAAGGGCAGGGGGAGTCCCCAAGGTGCTGGGCAGAGTTTCCCCGGCACCCACTGCAGAGATACCGCGGATATCTAACTCAAGAGAGGAAAGTAGAGACTTTGAGAGAATACTCCGGTATCAGAAAGCTCAGCCCTCCCCGCTCTTTGCTGTGTGATCCGGAGCAAGTCTCTGCACCTCTCTGAGCCACGGTCTATAAAATCAAGATGGTAAGGCCAACAAACTATGGCTACCTCTCAGAAGTGTTGTGTGGTTTAAGCAGAATTGTGTGGGGCAAAGCGTCTTGTAAGCCACGGGGGCTAGATTCCTGTCCTGCAAAAGGCAGCCTGCTGTCACCAACATAATCAAGCCCTGTTCCAAAACGCAGCTTGGGATTTCCTCCCTTCTCCCCGGCGCCCTCCCCCTTGCTGACTTCATTTGCTCTCTCTCCTTAAAGGCTTCTATGTTCGCCCTGCAGGCTGTTAAAGTTCCTGATTCAAAATAACCCGATAAAATGCTCTGGGGGAGGCGGGGGTGAGGGGGGGCGGGGCTTGCTGGTTCCAAATAGAATACACGAGGAGCAGCTTGGGCTGAAACACCAAACCCGGAGCTCCAACCAGGACAGCGGTGAAGAATGCCTCCGGATCGCTGAGCACTCTAGAGCCAGTTCATTAAATCCTGATCACGGGGGGGCGCCCAGCCAGGGGGTGAGGGCTGCCCGTGAGAGGCGCTCGGGGAGCAAACTCCACACGTCTGACCTGGAAGCCAGCCCGGATAGGACCCCCAGCCTGGGGTCGCAGTGCTCCCACCCCCATTGCCCATGCTGCCCGCTGGGGACCTCTTCCCTTTTCCCTGGAGCCCTGCCTCAAGCTGACCCAGATCCATGGGGTGGCAACCCAACGCACTCTCTACCCAAAGGGCCGCTCACGACTCAGAGAGCGCATGATCCCCCAGGGCAGGGGAAGGGGACCGAGAGACTGCTGACTTGATCCATTTTGTCCCCGTTTCTGTCAGCCTGCTGAAACGGAAGCACCACAGCAGCACGAGCACTGGCCTGGGAGCCCAGATGTTTAGACTGAGGCCCTCTCTGGCTCTGCCGTGGACCACTCGGCAAGGCACCTCCCGTCTCAGGGCCTCGGTTTCCTCCTCTGCACAATGCGGGTGCTACGTCTCCTGGCGGCAGAAGGAAGGAGGAGCCTGTCGGCGCAGGTGGACGTGGGCTCAGCAGCAGCTTCCAGTTCCGAACCGCCTGCCCAAAGATTCCGAACACGTCCCCCCGGTGAGTCCTGCGGGATAAACATCACCCCTGTGCAGATGAAGAGACAGGCCAGCCGGCTCCAAAACTCGCGCTCTTCCTGCCTTAGAGGAAATTCCTGGAAGGGCCCCGGTCTGGAGACATCAACAGGCAAGCATTCCATCACTCATTCGTTCAGCGAGGCACATTCTAGAGCCCAACATGCTAGAGCGATGACAGTAATGACATTCTCCCTCCTGCTGAAATTCTGCCTCGCGGGGGCCTGGGGTCTGGTCTCCAGTGGTTTCTACCAGTTTTAGCTCCAGGCCACAGGACAGCGTGAGCAGAGCTGCCCCAGGGGGGTCCTCAACCCGGCTGCTGTTTCACTTTTGCTGGAGAGAAGACTTGACCGGGAACTAACCGGCCACGCTGCAAATCAGCAGGTCCTGGCCTAACGACGACAACGACAAGCACAGCGGTAGGCAGCTCGTGCCAGGCACAGTACCAGGCTCTTTTGACATATTAACTCCATCACCTCCGCCAGCCTGTGAGGGCATTTGCTGTTCAAGGTCACGCAGCCCGTGAGGAGCCGCGCAAGGCTCGAAGCCTCATCTTTCCGGCTCTGGGCCCCATGCTCTTATCGGCACCTGCTCTGTCCCTGAAATGCTGATGACTTTGAACCAACCCCTCCACCCCCTGGGCCTCAGTTTCCCAATATGTAAATTATTGGAGCAGGATTGACGGAGATCTCTTTCAACTCTGACTAAGGGTCAGGGTCTAGGAGATGCAAGGCAGAGGGTGGCCCGCGGCTGGTCGCCAGGACCCAGGAAGGACCTCCTACCAGAGAAGGGGACACAGAGCCTGGTCTGTGCCCAGCCTTCTGCCGAATGGAAGGGGAGGCCTCAGGATGGAGGTCAGCCTTGCCAGACAGCTTCTCCCTGGAAGCCAAATTTCTCAATGACACCAAAGTTAAAGCCCCTTTGTGACATTCCCGTGGCAGGCTGCTTGCTGTAAGGGATTCCTGCACTAATGAGCTCAGAATGTCAAATTCCATCAGTCCGGCAGTGCGGACAGGAAGCGATGAAACACCCAGCTCAGGGGAGAGGTATGGCTCTCTTGCCTTTTTCTGCCTTTTAGTAACATTTGTCACTGCTGCACGTGAAAATATAAACCAGATGGAATCCGGGAGCTGAAGAAAGGGTCTTCCCCATCCCTGGGCAGTAGGACAGAGCCTGAGGTGGGCACCTAGGGTCCCTGTGAGCCGGGAGGGGCTGCCTATCAGCTTCTCAGCAGAGCGGCCTCCCGGCCAGGGTACCTGATGGCAAATACCTGGGTCTTACCTGTCTCCTCTCTGCTGGGCCTCAGGAGGTGGCTGAGCAGGTGATGCGCTGAGGCTCCCCAGCTCTTCAAACTCCATCCCGGCCACGCATGCTCATATCCTTTTTTTTGTTCCTGGGAGTCTGTCTGTTCAGCCCCCGAGCACACAGCTAAGGGCCACTCACCAAGAGCACTTGAGATTCTCTCTTTCCCTATCTCTCTCCCTCTGCCTCTACCCCATTCATTCATATACACTTTCTCTCTCTCTCTCTCTGTCTCTCTCTAAGAAAGAAAGAAAAGAGAGAGAAAAAGAAAGAAAAAAAGAAAGAGAGAGAGAGAGAAAGAAAGAGAAAGAGAGCAAGAAAGAAAGAAAGAAAGAAAGAAAAAGAAAAAAGAAAGGGAAAGAGAGAAAGAGAGGAAGAAAGAAAGAGGGAAAGAGAGAAAGAAAAAAGAAAGAAAGAGAAA
>NC_064818.1:71764450-71787022 GCF_023721935.1 Panthera uncia | reverse complement strand
GAGAAAGAAAAAAGAAAGAAAGAGAAAGAAAGGGAAAGAGAGAGAGAGAGAAAGAAAGAAAGAGAAAGAAAGAAAAAGAAAGAAAGGGAAAGAGAGAAAGAGAAAGAAAGAGAGAAAGAAAGAAAGAGAAAGAAAAAAGAAAGAAAGAAAGAAAGAAAGAAAGAAAGAAAGAAAGAAAAGGAGAGAGAGAGAGAGAGGGAGGGAGGGAGGGAGGAAGGAAGGAAGGAAGGAAGGAAAGAAGGAAGGGAAGGAAAGAGCTGTCCCTACCTTAGGTACCTGTGGAGGTTGGGATGGGACTGCAGCTGGGTCATTCCCACTGTCCTTTCTCTATGTCATTTCCACCCTGGAATAGCAGCCATCGCTGAAACAGCAGGCCTACAGAGTGGTGAGCAGGGCGCTGGGCGATGGCCAGTGACGGAGGAAGGGGTACCAGCTTTCGGAAGACAGTGCAGCCAGGCCTCCCTCCCCCAACAGAGCCCTAAGCACCGTCCTTGACCCTTTCCTGTATTTTCTCCCTTTTCCCCCAAGTCCCCAGCCAGAGAGCATTCCAGATGAACCGCTTGTCTCCAAGCCAGGAGGCCCTCCATAGATTTGAGTCCAGTTCATCTCAGCCTTGGGGCCTCCGGGATCGGATGGCCAAGCATGGCTTGCATCAGAACATCTTACACCTGCTGGGCGTCCTCCACATCCAGTCTTCAGCTTTTGTCGATAGATTACGAACATTCAGCCCTTGCAGAGCCCTTTTTCTAGTTTACCTGGGCATCTTATAGCTTCGGTTGCCAAATCTGGCCACACTGCTCCAGGGGCCGGGCCTTCTGTGACCACTAACCACACCACAGCACACGCTGGGTGAGGGCGAAGGGGGTGGTTTCTACACAGACCAGCAAAGCAGCTCTGTGTAGGTGTGTGCCCGCCAGTGTGCCTGTGTGTGCCCCAAGCCCACTGGAAGCGTGCTCTGTGTGTGGGCAGGTAGGAGCCCGTCCAGTGCGGTCTCCACCCATCTCTGAATAAAGTAGCACCGGGGAGACTCACCGGGGGTCCGGGTGAGTTACGCTAACAGGAAAGATTTTCCAATCCCCTTTGCCATTGGAATTGTTCCTTTTATCTTAGGATCCCTCCTGCCAGATCCCCCCCACCCCAGAGGGCTGGTCAGAGGCTCCTCCTGGGGCACCCTACACGTGCTTTCAAGGAACATCACAGACCTACCGGGCTGAGAAGACCCTTTGGTCCGACTCCTTCATTGCCCAGGTGAGAAAACTGAAGCCCAGAGAGGGGAAGGGACTCCCCCAAAGTTACACAGCCATCAGAGAAAGCGCTGGAACTAGAATCAGGGCCCCCTGGTTTGAGTCCAGGACTCATCCTACTGCAAAACGGACTCTTTCTGAGAGGAGGGCACAGTCCAGAGAAAGCTGATCTTGAGTAATCAATGGCAGCCACTTGATCCCCAAACAAGTGTAATCGTGGCTAGCATTTATGGAACCCTCAGCTCTTGCTGCACGCTGGGCTCGTTTAATTTACATTTAATTTACACAGCAACTCCATGTCATGAGTTTTACTATTGCCCCCATTCATGGGCGAAGAAACTGAGGCTGAGAGCCTTGCCCCAGGTCACACGCCTGCTGGGTGAGAGGCGCGCACTCCGGGCAGTGGCAGGGAGAGGGCATCCTCATGCTGAACAAGCTGGGCTCTAGAGCCGCTTCTTCGGAGGCCTCAGTGGCTGGCGTGAGGGAGGACCCGTTAAGACGGGCCATAATCGGGGCACCTGGGTGGCTCAGTCGGTTGAGCGGTTGAGCATCCGACTTCAGCTCAGGTCATGATCTCACAGTCTGTGGGTTCGAGCCCCGCGTCGGGCTCTGTGCTGACGGCTCGGAGCCTGGCTCCTGTTTCAGATTCTGTGTCTCCCTCTCTCTCTGCCCCTCCCCTGCTCATGCTCTGTCTCAAAAATAAATAAAAACATGTAAAAAAAATTTTATTTTAAAAGAGACAGGCCATAATCAAATCATCAGGGCCCAAAGCCTCTCTCTCCAAGTCAAAGGCAGCTGTGTCTCCTACCCACTTCTCCTCTTGCCCAAGTCATTAACTGCAGCTAAGATTTTTAAAACTCACCTCACTAAGAGATTTTCCAAGACTCGTGCCCTAGACAGGAGGAGGGAAGAGATCGTGTTTCTAGCTTGTAAGCCCTGCCTTGCAACTCGCCCCTTGAGACAAGACACTTTCTCCTCTTTCCTTCTGAATGGCTCTTCCCTATGCACCCCCCCCCCCCCCTCCACCACCTTCCCCCCATCCTCAGCTCGGCCCAGCCACTTAATTCAGCAGCCATTTGTCCCAGCGCCCCCGACCCCACACAGGTGTACTGTGTACTTACCTGCTTTCAGAAAAGTAAGTAGTTTTTTGGTGGGCAGCCAGTTAAGGGGACAGAGAGCAGAACACAGCCCCC
The DNA here is from genome assembly GCF_023721935.1 of Panthera uncia. Lineage (NCBI taxonomy): Eukaryota > Metazoa > Chordata > Mammalia > Carnivora > Felidae > Panthera > Panthera uncia. The sequence goes on along the minus strand of NC_064818.1, from coordinate 71,784,585 downwards.
TCCCTAGGGGACTGCCCCCGGACATGTTATCGGGTGCTCTTGAAACCCAATGCCTGGCCCTGCGGGGCCGCCAGGTGTGCCCCAAGACAAGGCGGTTTTTCCTCTCCAGGAAGGAGCCTCCCCTGTGGGGAGGGGGTAAGGGGTTCTGCTTCCTACACTCGGGGCTGCCTGGGCTGCCCTGCCAGGTGGGATCTTACCTCCTCCGAGGACCCTCTGACCGGATCTGCTTTTGCTCTCTTCCCCCTCCCCCACCCCAGTGTTTCCCCCATCACTTCTCAGTTCCCTCCTGACATTGCTGGGTCATTCAGGGTTGAGCGACCTCCGCCCTTCCCAGCATCCTGCTCCCCAAGCCTCCCCTGACTGCTGCTGCCCCGTGAGGTCCCCCTCCCCGCCAAGCCAAGCCTGTCACTCCTCTGTACAGGATGCAGATGGGCTTGTTCAAGGTCAGACAGCGCCTCGGCTAAAATTCCTGCTCCGTCACGTCTCGCTGTGTGACCTTGGGCAAGATTCTGAACCACCCTGAGCCCGGTGTCCTCATCTGTAAAATGGGGATAAGAGAGTCCCCGCATCTGAGGTTATTACTGAGAGGATCCAGTGACATAAAGCTCTGAGCCCAGCACAGAGCACGTTTAATAACTGTCACTGCTAACACAGAAACCATAATGGTATCTTACAGCATATCCATGTTCTAACTTCCCCCGTTTTGACTCTGAATTCATGGTTTCCGCAGTATTGATTTTATACAGCTTTGTTTTTACCTTATAATTTGTTTGTACTTCAAATGTACCGTGAATTGAGCTCAATCCTATTCCCTGAGGGCCACCTCAGATATTTTTTTATCATGTGACAGGGAAGACAGACACACAGACTCACAGACACCAGCAGAAATGACCAGAAAGGAGACACAAAAGGGCCAGGGCTGAGAGAGGGAAAAGGGAGGAGAGAGCAGAAGGAGGACTAGAGGGGGAAAAGCTGAGCAGGTCCGGCTAGAGCCAGGTGCTAAGGAGCAACAGGGACGGGCGAGGCTGGCCCTGTCCCCACCCTTACCCCGAGCATCTTAGAGCCCGTTGCAGAGACTGGATTTGCCCACTTCGAGACGGGTAAGCATTTGGGACAGCAAGACTGAGAAATGATAGCAGACTCTGTATGGAGAGAGACCCCGGAGGGCTGGCTGGGGAATCCAGGTAGACTTCCTGGAGGTGGAAGGACTAGAACCTGCCCTAAAAGCACAAGGAAGGTGTGACGGGCCAGAAAGGGGACAGAGAGGGGCATTTTAGGCCCTTGTGAGCAAAGATTGAGATGAGGAACTTAAAGGAATCCTCAGCAGGAAAACTCCCTACCCATCCCCCATCTCCTATATACACACACACACACACCCCTTATACCCATACACACCCATACACACACACCCCATATACCCATACACACACACACACACACACACACACAGCTCTCTGGAGGGGCCTCTCTCTCCCGTCAGCGCCCACAGTGTCATCCACACACACCTGACCAAGCTCCGAGGCCCTTGTCCTGGCTGCAGCCTTGTGGACCTTCTCAGGCAGCTCTATCCCCTCGCGTCCCTCCCCCACTGGGCCCCCTGCGTGGGGCACTCGGAGGGCCTGCAGACGTCTCCAGGGGGTCGGTCTAAAGAGTCCCCCAGCTGTGCTCACCCGGAGGCCTGCGAGGCCCCCGAGAGCCCCCCAGGCCAGCCTGGCCCCATCACAGCGCAGACGACCATCTCTCCTCCACCTTCTCGGTGCAGGTAACCACAGTGCTCTGCGGGAAACGTGAAAGGTTGGCTCCCTTGAAATGGAGAAGGAGGTCAAGAGACACATTTCCTAACTTTCAAAAAGAACTGTTTGGGATAATTAATCAGCACATCACCAACACCAAGGGATTGTTTTATATCAGAAGACATATAATTAAGGAAACAATAGCAGGCTTGTTGTATATTTTGTTCCTAAAGAATGCTAATTATGTTTAGCACCCTCACACATCCAAAGGTTCTCCCCAATATTTAGAAATCAAACAGAACTTGGCTGCGAGGCATCGCTTTGCCTCGGCTTAGAATAGGGAGGGTTGTGGAGGCAAAACAGGCCCCCGACACGTCTTTGAATCAGCTTTTCAGCCTGTGATTGCTACACCAATGAGGAAGGGCTCTTGCCATTGCTAAACCGCACTCGCTATTGCTTAATTACACCTTCAGATCAGCACCTAATTTGCTTAGGGTGCAACTGAGCAGCCGTGGGTGTAATTGCTTGCCAGGACACTACTTAGCAACGCAGCCACAGCCGGAGGAAATTGGAAGCCAGGCTCAGCTCTGCTCGGAGAGGCTGTGGCCCCATGGCCGTGCTTTCCAGGGCCCTGGACCCCTGGAGGCCAGAAGAGAGGAAGGCAGCCCCGGCCCAGCTACTCCCTGGAAGCAAGCTGGCTGCCGGGGAGCTCAGAAAGGTCCCTCTGGAGCTGTTCGGAGAGCAACCCACCCTGGGCTGACCCTCCTGGTGGATCCCTCCCCAGATGCCCTTCCAAGGAGCTGGCTCTAGAATGTAACAGTAGCCCTGCCCAGGCACTGCTCAGCTATCCTGGTGGACCCTGTTGGAGCCTAGGTCCCAGGGGTACGCTGTGCTGGGGCACAGCAAGAAAAGAGGTGGCTAAAGGCGCTGGCAGCCCATGGGGACAGGCATATGACCACAGGCACCAGACCCCAGATAAGGGACAAAGTTCCTTCCTAAGATCCTCAAGCCCAGTATGGCCAGAGTGGCAACCTCAAGATCTTTGGTCCCCACGAAGGAAGGCCAAAGCACCCATGTTTCCCTCCCCCCAAAACATACACACAGAGATCTTCTTGGAAGGAAATTCTCCGCATGGGAGGAGGGCATCAGCATCTGCAGATGGGCCTGCCCTGTGTCCCAGAGGGGCCGCCTCTCTGCTCATGCCCCTGGGGAGCTCCCACCCGATAGGGCAATGACCTCATGGAGAATAGAATTATTAAGGTATCATGGTATTGCGGGTTAAGCTGCTACAAGGCTCCTGTTAGAGATACATCCTAAAATTGTCACTTGAGAGAAGGTGTGAGTTCGGGAATTTGCTTCAAATTAGCAATGGGGCGGGGAGTGCCTGGGAAAGGCAACCAGAATGAGACGGACCTTGAGTTTATCATTTGCAGGAGTTTGCTTAGGCTGCTCTAATAAGCACCCCTGACAGGGCACCTTACACAACAGAAGTGTATCATCTCACACTCCCGGAGGCTAGAAATCCAAGATCAAGATGTCAACATGGTGGGCTCCTTCCGAGCCCTCTCTCCTTGACTCGTAGATGGCATCCTCTCTCCGTGCCTTCATAGCATCTTCCCTCTGTGTGTGTCTGGATCCAGATCCCCTCGTTTTATAAGAACACCAGTCATAATGGGTTTTATAGGAACGCCAGCCCACCTCAATGACCTCGTTTTAACTTGGTTACCTCTGTAAAGACCCTATCTCTAACAAGGTCACCCCCCTGAGGTACTGGGGCTTGAGGACATCCACATAGGAACTCGGAGGGGACAGAATTCAACCCATAACATACTTGTTGAAGATGGAGAGTGTATACCTTATACTATTCACTTAACCGTCTATAAGCCTGCATTTTTTTTTTCATAATAATGGGAGAAAGGGGCACGCAAGGGGGGTAAGGCTCCAAATACATGTCAGGTCACCAGAGGAACTCCAAGGAGATAAGACTTCAAAGAAAATCCTAAAATGCAGAGCTGTTTCAGAAGAGACGAGGCAACTTTGGAGGTAGTGAGCTTCCCAACTCTGGAAACATCCAAGCCCAGGCTGCGTGACCACCAGTAGGGCCTTCTGTAGGGTCCCTTATCCGGGGGGAAGCTGGGCTTCCAACTCTTGGTTGCCAAAAAAAAAAAAAAAAAAAAAAAAAGCCAGTGCTGTCTTGGGCCACAATGACAGAAGTAACAGTGGCCAAAACATGCATGAGAGAGTCCTGGTCTATATGGGACTGAAGGGACCCTGGTGCTCCATTCCAGGAACCCCACTGCAAGGGGGACATTAAGCATGTAAGAACGACAGCATTACACCTAGAGGGGGGCAGCCAGGTGCACAGGGAGGTGGAAAGCATGCTGTGACACTCAAAAAGGCCTGAAGAATTGGCTTTTACCAGTTTCTTTTGTATCCTATAAAGATCAGAAGTAACTGCAAACAAATACACACACATTTTAGGCATTTCTTTTAAACTAATGGTACCCCATGCACACTCCTTTTGCTTTATCAGTGGGCATTTACATATCTTGGAGATGCTGCCATTTGAGAACATTTTTTAAAATATTTATTTATTTGGGGGACCGCGCAAGGCGGGGAGGGGCAGAGAGAGGGGGGCGGAGGATCCAAAGCAGGCTCTGCGCTGACAGGCGCGGGGCTCAAACTCGGGAACCATGAGACCATGACCTGAGCCGAAGTCGGACGCTCAACCGAATGAGGCACCCAGGTGCCCCTAGAACATGCTTTTTAGCTGCTGCATAAATCCTATTCCGGGGCAAATTATTTTACCAATCCTCTACTGATGGATATTTAGGTTGCTTCAAATACTTCCCTACAGCAAATAATACTTACTAATTAACCTCATACATATATCACCTCACATAACGATTATACCTGTGGAATAAATCCAAGTAAGTAAAAGGAAGAAAAGAAGAAGGGAAGGAGGGAGGAAAGGGGTGCCTAGACAATGCGTCTGGGCTCCAGGGAATGGCTCTCCACCCTTCCTGGAGACAGATATGGAAACATGGGTGAAAACCACGAGTGGACAGGGTAGAAAGGGCCTAGGGTCAGGGTGGGCTCTGTTGGTTCCTATCTCTTTGGGTGACCCCAGCACAAACCCGGCTTAGCCTCTTTGGCTGGTAGAAGAGAGCAAGTCCAGGGTCTGGGAAAGAAAGACACTGCCCCAGCTGCCCCCCATCCCCCCATCAGTCTGCATCAGGAAGCGAGGCCAGAGAAAGCAACGGGCAGGAGGTCAGTAGCAAGGTCCTGATGGATGGCGGAGGGAGGGCACGGGCTAATGAAAGGCTTGTAAAGTGCCGGCTCATAGTAGGTGTTTGAGGCGTCTAACCACTCCTCTTCCTCTACCCTCCTGAGGCTGCCAGTGGGTCTGGGCTGTAGCATATTCTAAATAAAATCTCCTTTTCAGCTGGGAAAACTCAAGATTGGGGGAGAAGGGAGCAGGTGTGGGTGGAGGGGGTGGGGAGAGAAGGGCCTTAAAAGTGCTCTGGCTTTCCATAAACATCAGCACTGACTACCCCCCCCCCCCCACACACACACCCAGGAGGTCCCTGGAGCTGAATAAGTCCCCTCTGTGCTGTCCCTAGGTGACAAGTAGGGAAAGGGACATGTTAATCAACATGGCATCGCTTACAAAGCAGTGGCCTTCCACATAGCTTTAGTCATCACTTCTGTTTCTCATGACGACAGAAGTGCAGTCATTTAGAGCAGGGGACAAGAAGGGGTGGGGGGCGAGCCCTTTGCAAGGCAGACCGAAGGGGGCCCAGTGAGGCCAGGGAGCCAGGGCAAGGAAGCCAGCTGTACCCCCAACCCCTTACACGGCTCCCACAGACACACTTAGTTATGCCCTCCTGCAACGGCCACACCTATGCTCACCTACATACACTCTGGGCAGGCTCTCTCCCACGAACACAAATGTTCGCAAACATTCCCGCACTCCCAAACATTCACAGGCACGCGTGCCCTCTGAGTTACTCAGCTTCCCCTCCTCGGTGCACACGTACTGGGGGTTCGCGCCCCCTCTGCATGGCGTGACCTGCGGTAACTCCAGAGTGGCAGATATCTGGGGCTGTGGCATCCAGAACTCCGGGCTGGGAAAGGGGCAGTTCCCAGCTAAACGCACGCCAGTGGAGAAAAGACTGCCCAGAGCAAAGCCGTTTCTCGATAATAAAGGCACCTTCCGTAACATCCCAGCCAACGCATCGAATCACGGCCAGAAGTCGAGTGTGCGGACTACAGAGGGTGCACGAAGGGCCGGAGGAGGGGGCAGAGCTCGCCGAGGCCCAGCTCACACCTCGGTCTCCAAGGCACAGAGCAACCAGTGACCCAGAAGAAGGAATGCCTCTTTCTAAGCTTTGCAGACACAGCCTGGACTCCAGCAGCCCCCATCCCCCAAGACCTCGTGCCCACCGACACATCCATGCGTGCGATCCACATGCTGTGTAAGCACATTCAGGTACAGCCACTTGTGCGGCCGCGGCCACTAGCACGCAAGGTACACAGCCAAACTCAGGCACAAAACTCTCTTCCTTATTATGCTCGTTCCAAGGGACCCAAGCACGGATCCTTCAGCTTCTCCTTGTGCTGGGCTGATGGTGATGATGCCCTCGAACCCCGTCCCAGGCCAGGCGCCCCGTAGGCAGGGCCTCAGAAATGCCTAGGCCCCGGGGAACCCTGCCCTGAGAACAGGATCCGATGAGCAGGATCCCCCACAAGTGACTCGACCTGTCCCCTCTGACCTAGCACCAAGATGAGGCCACTGCCTGCACAGTCCTAGCTGAGGGAAGAGGCTGGGCGCTGTGGAGCCCTCTAGGTGCCCACTCTTGAGTCTGCAGTGGGTGTGTGGGTGTCTGAGGGGAAAGGGAGGCAGGGTCTCCGGGATGCCCTAGTTCCCATCTCCCAAGTCCTTGCAGCTTCTTGGAGCCCCAGGGGAGACTATGTCCAGATCCACCATTTCTAAATAAGCCAGTCCATCTGACAGGGCTGCAGGATCTCACCGCCCCCTCCCCGCCCCCAGCCCCTTGGTGGGCTTTTAGGTGCCCAGGTGGCACAGGGGAAGGACAGGAGGCCAGCCTTGAGACGCCTGGCTTTAATGACCTCTCCCCGTGGTGACTTCTGACTCTTTACGTTCCATTGGCCTCCCTGCGAGAAAGAGACTCTCCGGCCTAAAGAGAGGGTGCCGCCGCCGGCCCAGGAGCCCCCACCTCTGCCCAAGGACGTTGCCCTGAAGAGAGGCAGGGGGAGGAAGAGGAACTGAAGAGGATGCCGCAGCCAACACCCTCCTCCTCCTCCCTCCACCATTCAACTGGGACAGGACGGAGTCCAGCCAGAGAAACACCCGCTGACTTCGGGGAGGGGGGCGGTCCCGGCCGCCCCCCCCCCTGCCCCCACTCCCCCTCCCTGGTTCCTTGCTGGCTCCTCCGGTTTTAGGGGAGAGGGGGAGGAGCACCCACGTTCTCCCGGGAGCAGAGCGAAGCCCCGCGAAGTGACCCCGTTTCTGAATGAAATTGAGCTGCCATTTTCATCTTCTTCCCAAATGTCAGCAGCGTTAGATCAGATTAGGAGCTAATCTCTTGCCAAAATTCATTTCCGAACAAGAGAGGTGGCTGCGGGCGGGTGGAGGTTTGTTGTTTGTTTCAGTATCCCCGCCCCCACAGACATGCACTTTCTCCCCCGCCCCCCCCCCTACAGGGGTGAAGTGGGGGTAGAGGTCGAAGAGACCGCCCTGCGGGCCCGAGGGGGGCCTGGGGGAGGTCGGGCCGCGGAGCCCCGGGCGCAGCAGGTCGCCCGCGTGGGGTTGGGAGGGCAGCCGCCCGGGCCGCGAGCTCCGCAGACGCGCTTTCTTCTCCGAAAAAGCTCGGGCGGCTCCGAGGCCCCGGGATGCTCCCAGGGCGTCCTTCCTCGGAGAGGAATGGGATCCGGGACCAGAGGGGGAAGGGCCCGAGGGACAGGCACCGAGAGGGCCTCAAGCCGGCACCCCTTCCTCCCGGGTGAGACCAGGTCCCTCCGTAAACCCCGCCCACCCCCTCCCCCAGGCCCCCTGCCCCCCAGCCCGCGGGCCAGGGTGGTAAAAAGGAAAGGAAAGGCCATTGCGACCTAAAGACAGAAGAGGAAAGGGGGGAAATAAACGCCCAAACGAACTGGTCAGTACCTTGCAGTCCTCATTTGACAAGTGACCGGAACACAGCCGCTGGCCTGAATGCATAATTACCCCCAAGTGAAAATTCCCCATCTAATTTGATATTTGGTTCTTTGCAGAAGCTATAGCCTTCGTAAATAATATACAAAGTAAGAAACCTAATCCCGCCTGCTAGAATGTTTAATTCATCATTATGCGAGCTAATTGGAAGGTGATTATATGGTAATTGCTCATTAGTGGTGTATATTTATCGCTGTACCTTATGTCAAGGCCATGGGAATTGTGTAGAGTCTGTTCTCTCATTTCAAGGATCAGTTTCAGAAGCAGGAGCGAAGCAGGCAAGATCAAGTTCTTCCTGACGTCAGGTCCAGCAGAGGGCTATGGAGACCCGTGCTATATATAGGGCCTGAAGCCGGCTGGGGGCAGGGGTGGCCTGGGACCAGGCAGAGGCGGGTAGCAGGGAGGTACCTGGCACCCACACCACTGCCAGGAGCCCGTCCTCCCAGGGAAAGAAAGGAAGGGCTTGAGGCTGGGGGCCCTGGACCATTTTCCAAACGCGACCCCATCCCCACTCCAGGCACCTCCCGGGCCTTTCAGGTGCGTCTCGACGTCAGGCTTTTTGCTGGGAGAGGAGACCTTAACCCTGCTCTTTCTCTTGGACTCCTCCAGCCGTGTGCGGAGGGGCAGTAGGTTTGGGGTAGAGAAGGGGAATGTCCAGGAGGACGTGGACACTTGGGTAGGAGACGGGGAGCGAGAAGGTAAGGTTGGATTTGGAGAGACAGCTAGAATTTGGAGGCTGGAGACTTGGACTTCCTCCTCCACCTGATCCCAGGAGAGTGGGGCAACTCCTACCCGCCTGCCTGGCCAAAATTTTCTCTCAACTCCCCACCCAGAGAAGCGGGGTGCTGACCCCACACGAGTGCGCTGTTGGTGCCTGGGGAGGGAACCCAGAGTCCCTCTGCGGGAAGGGGCGAGAGCAAGGCGAAAGAACTCGAAGCCAGAAGAAAGGCGGGACCTGAGCCCAGTCCAGCCCCAAGGCCTGGGCCTGAGCCGGGAACTTGGGAGAGGCAGGAAGGCAGGCCTGAAACCCCGGGGGTGCGTGGGCTCGGTCTGCGGGCGGAGGTGAGGGCTAGGACCCGGCCGTGGGCCTCCGGCAAATCGGAGGATCCTCCCGGACTCTGGAAGACCAACCTCCGCCAAGCGTCCTTGCACGTGGGCCTGAGCTTTGGCGCGCTCTGGCGCCCCCTCGGAGGAGTGCGACGCGCCTTGCCCTATCCGGACCCCAGTCCGGGGCGCCGAGCACCCCTACTTTCGGCCCCCGGGGCCCTCCCAAGCCCCCTTCCCACTCCCGCTGGGCAATACGCACTAATGAACAAAAGGCCAATTAGACGCAGGGGCGCGGCTGATGAATGGACCTTTCGCTTTCAAGCGTGGCATCGCCTCGGGTTTCCCGTACGGGGTCGCGCCGGGAGAAGCCGCCTCCCCGAGCGGGGTCACGGCTGGGGTCAGCGGGTTCTCAAAACTCCCACTTCCCTCTCGCTGCGGCTTTGGTTGGGGGCGGTAAATCCGGCGGCCCGGCGATGGGCCTGTCTGCCGCCCCGCAACTCGGCCTCGGGGCACCCCGACCTCACAGGCCCCTTCTCTCTCCGGCGCGGCCCGGGGCTGCCCAGGGGCGGCACCCACTCTAAGGCTGATTGCCGGAATGATAAAGGCCTGCCTAGAGAAATGCGCAGTTACCAAAAACGGCTGTTGTTTACCAAACTCCCGATCGATCGAGCGGTCGCGCTGCCGCAGCCATCCGGGGAAGCCAAGCTTGTCGCCGGACGCACACACGCCTGCTCCCCGAGACAGACAGCTGCTGTCCCGGTTCCGGGCACGGCCGCCAGCACGCGGGGACCTCCACCCACACCCAGAGCCGCGTTCCCGCGGGTCGCACACGCCCCGGGGCCCTTCCCGTTGCAGGAAATGCACAGCTACAGCCGGACTCCCGGATACACAATCCGCGGGAGACTCTGGCACGCGGACTCCGCACTCAAACTGCATTTGTGCACCTCGGTGGCCCCTGCAGCCACGCAGCTGCGCGGTCCTCCCCTAACTCAGTGTAATCTAGAGCACAAGGAAAGCTGGACCCCTTGACACGCTCACACCGTCCACACAAGCAGCACTGGTCTCTTCGGCCTCGAACACGCAGTTAGCACAGTTAGCACGCACAGATCCGGACTTAAGTCCTGGCTCAGACGCGCAATGGTATCTCCGCACAAACACAAGTGTTTCGCAGACCTCACTGTTACGCTCAACCTGTGACAAACACGCAGCCACGGGGCTCTCGCTGTAACGACATCCACCCGCTTATTCCGACTTAAAACTGCCCACAGGCGGGCAGCCCCGACCCAGAGGTCCCCACCGCGGAGCGGGCCCGGGGGCCGAGCCGCCAGAGTCCCTCCCCAATCAGCCTGCGAGTCCGAGACTTTGTTCCCTGCGACTCCGAGGCGGGGACGGGGAGGAGCCGAGGTTTCCAGGGCCGCGCGCAGGCCCGAGCCCCCTTTCTGCCAGGCCCACTTGGCGTGGCCGCCCGCCTGTCACAATCCGCCCCTAGCACAAAAGTGGCCCGGCAGGTTCCGGGCCGCCGCCAACGCTCCCGCTCCGGCTCGGCTCGGCTGCCAGGAGCAGAGTCGGAGGGGAGTTGGGGGCACCGGACACCCAAAACGAAAGCCAGAAAGGGGTAACCGTCCCGGAAGTCCAAGGCTGCTCCCACCCCGGGAGTTTCTGGCGTCTTAAAAAGCCACCGCCCACCCCCTCCTGACGCGCGCCTGCGGAGCGGACCCTTGGCTGCGCAGAGGAAGAGGACCCCTAGCAAGAAAGGCACACGGAGCCCACGTGTCCCTGGCAGGCGAACGTAGCTGGGGCACAAATGCATTGTACACTGCGCTTGACTTTCTCAGGGGAAGGCAACTGAGAACGCACCCCAAATCCACTTGGCACACAGGGGTACACGCAGGGAGGGCCCACGAGCCATCAGCAAGGGAGCAGGACGTGGATCAAATGTAACCGGCATCCCCGTTCGGGGCAACGGACGGGACACTAGGCACACCATGCGTGCAGTTCGCCATGTGCAGCGAAGAGCGCAGAACCTTCCCCCCCATGCCCAGAGAGCCCCGCCAGGGGCATCGAGGTCTGGCACCCGTATACTACGTGGGAGGACACAGACCTGGGGCACATGGCTCCCACGTACCCCTACCCAAAGGGCTCCATCCAGCCCAGCATGCGCTCCCTGCGAGGGGGACGCAGCCTCAAGGCACACGCGCCCCGCACCCTGCCCCGCGCCCCGCGCCCAGATAGTCATCGTGGGATGGCATCTCGCAAATATTTATATTCCTCAACGCCACGGCAGCCCGCGTCCACATTAGACGCTCTAATCCTGCCACTTTAAATAGATGAATTAATAAAGCAAACGAGCGGCTAATAAGCTGACTGTCCTGCCTTTTTGAGGCGGGGGAAGGACTCGAAAGTGCGCCAAATTTGTTTGCAGTGGATCAAGGCGAGCCGCCTCTGCTTCACTTTCTTTATCTTAATTCCGACTTGAAAAGATATAATTATCTAGTTTGAACAGAGCTGCTATCAAATCCTTCTTTGGGCCGGGAAGGGGGGCGTTGGAGTGGATTGCGGCTCTCTGAGCCGCTCGGTGCAGCCGGAGATAGCGCGTAATGGAGATATGGAGGCCCGAGATACAAAGGGCATTAACCTCATTAGCATGAAACCTTTTCTTCTTACCATTGTGGGACCCTTTCAGCCGCCTAATCCCCCCTATTTTCAAAGCTTGGTTTGTAATAAAGCTTTTAGGTTTTTTTTTTTCAAAGCTAATAGTATTCTCTGATGATTTTATTGCTGTTACACTACATAGGACGTTTACCAAAAAAAAAAAAAAAAATCTTTGCCACTTTTTCCCTTTTCTTGTACTTAAAAAAAAGTAGATGGTTGCTGCAGAAATAAGCCTTTTATTAAGATGGGGGGGATTTTTTTTTTTTTTTCTGCAAAGGCCAGTCAGAATTTTAGCCTGTGCTCCATGTTTGAGGCATTCTGGGTTTGGGGAAATGTGTGGAAAGGAGAAGGTAACTTGTTTAAGAAAAGGGGGTGGGGTGGGGCAGCAGTGACTGCCAGGCACGAGGGCCGGGACAGCCATTGGACAGGGAGGTCTCCCTGTTAAAGCAGCTGGAAACCCAACTTGAGTTTCCAGGATACCTAGGGCAGCACCTGTCCCTTTGAGAAGCACGCCTGGGTCTCTCGGAACAGCTCGCCTCACCCTGGCATGCTCCTGCGGCCAAACGTTCCCCACAATACACACACCTTCCCAGAGCAGTCTGCGTGAAAATGTACCATGGACAGCCAGGGTGCTCCAGAGGAACAGAGATGGAGACAAAAAGGAGGGACGGGGCAGAGATAAAGAAAGAGAGCGAGAGAAACCAAGAATGAATTCTACTTTAGAAGAGAGGAGGGGAGGAAAAAAAAAAGAAAAATTTCCATAGTGCCCTATAGTCCCCACACGTGCATGGAATGTCTAATCTTAACTTTTCAAGGCAGGATGTTAACAAAGCTTGTATTTTTGCCCTGCATTGTAACTTGGCCTTATCACAGTGTAAAGGGTGGGGAGATTGTCCTAAATTATGTCCAGGCAGCCCCCCTGGATCCGTGGATTAAGAGATTAAAGGAGACCACTGGGCAAGGCCTCCTCTTTCCCCTTCATATTCCTGGTATGATAATTGCTTAAACTGATTTGCACTTTCACAAAAGCTCGCAGGACGCTTTGTAGCTCGAACAGAACAGACGAGGTTTCTCTATCAATGGAAATAAAACTGATTAATGCAGCCTATCAGGATAAGAAGCAAATGAAGCATGCAAAAACAACCTCGTACCCCCAGAAGGGGGAAGGAGGAGGGGGAAAAAAAAAAAGCTAAGTTTCCTCCAAGACTGGTTACAACTTTTTCTTTAATGTTAAAATTAAGAGTTGAAGGTTTCTCAGAATGCTTGCCTTATAAGGCTGCTGAGGCCCTTGGGCTTGCCTCATCACCTTCAGCAGACTGGGGCCAGAGAGATGAAGGAAGGAAGGAAGGAAGGAAGGAAGGAAGGAAGGAAGGAAGGAAAGAAAGAAGGAAGGGAAGAAGGAAGGGAAGAAGAAAGGGTGGGAAGAAGGAAGGGAGGAAGAAAAAGAGAAGGAAAGGAAGGAAGGCGAGAGGAAGGGAAAGAGGGAAGGAAAGGGAACGGAGGGGAGGGGAGGGGAGGGGAGGGGAGGGGAGGGGAGGGGAGGGGAATCGAAGCGAAGGGAAGGGAAGCGAAGGGAAGGGAAGGGAAGGGAAGGAAGGAAGGAAGGGAGGGAGGAAGGAAAAGACTGATGGGATGGAGGAGCTTGCACTTTGGGGTTTGAAGTCAGAAGCACAATTTAGAAGTCCCAGATTGTGATTCTTTCTGCTAAGTGTTTCCTCCAATCCTAGGGGAATATTCTTCAATGCATAACTATATATCCCAGGTTTTGTTTTTTTTTTTTATCTAGAAAATTAAGAGAGGTAAGCATTTTTAACCTGAAATTCAAACTGATCTCCCTCAGTGAGCCTTGTAATGGGCAAAGGTCTGGTTGGAAAACTTTTCTCCCATCCCTTTTCTGAAGGACTTAAGTTTTCCTAATCCTCTCCCTTCTCCACCCTCATCTGTCTTTAAAATGCCCAAGAATCCATCAGTCTGGTCCTTTTGTGGGTGAGGAGCCTGGGTTTCTTGAGCCTTGCTGGGGAAGGACCACACTCAAATTATAGATACTTAAAAAAAAAAAAAAAAACTCACTTCAATTTCTCAAAACGACTACTCTGAGGGCATATTGATAAATCTTTATTGACAAAATATTGACATTGACATACTTCTTGGAAGTATATAGTGTGTTAGAATTCTAACAAATTAACACAAAACACAAAAATATTTACATTCTGGTATAGAAGACATTAAGGAAGCATTTGTCACTCTCTTTAGTAAGTCTATGATCTTGGAATAGAAACTCAGTGCTTGAAAACTTGCTGCCATGTCCTTGGCCACACTTAACATCATCCCGCTAACTACAGTCCTTCAGTTTTTGCCACAGATAGATTTAAAGTTTGGAATGGCCTTTACAGCGAATGGTTGAATTTGGCCAATCTCTCCAACCACCAAAAGGAGTTTACTTCGTGGTTTTAAGCCTTCGGGATGTTAGGAAAGGGAATGTTCAAGAAATAGAATTAATGTAGGGTTTTTCTTTCCCAGCACAAGTCCTGACTCCTCTTGTGGGCACCCTCCCCCGCCACCCCCAGCCCCCCATCCTGCTCCCCATTTCTCTGTAAGAGGACCCCTATCGCTGAGCCTACTTCGTGTACCTTTCACAATCACTTTGACGTCAGAAGGTATAAAAAAGTGTTTACAGACTCCACATTCTTAGAAAAAAAAATCAAAATGAAAAGCACACAGAACCTGTCTTTAAAAGGAAAAGAAAATTACAATTCATTTTCTGTCTTTAGGTACCATTCACCCAACAACTGCTACATGCAATTCAAGTTTTTGAACAGGTGTGGGATGGGGCTGGATATGGAATTTCGATTGTTATTATTACTAATTATTTTTAAAGATGGGGGGGGGAACTCTGTGAAGTGCAAAATAAAAAAGTCCTGTGCTTGGTTGGGGTTTTCTTTCACCATCATTATTATCATTATTTAAAAAAAAAAAAAAACAACAAATCAGGACTGTGATAAACGGAATACCTGCCAATCATCCTCTCTCGCTGGTTTGGCGTTTGACTGACAGCTTCCCTTGTTCAGAGCGCCTTGGGCTTTGCCACTTTTGGATCTCTCTCTCTTTCTCTCCCTCTCTCTCTCTCTCTCTCTCTCTCTTTCTCTCACTCAGCTGCCTCTTTAGACAAGGGTTGCATGTTGATCAAGAAGCCTCCGTCCTCTGCCATATCCGCGCAGCCTGGGATCAGGACCCTGCGCCCCCGCTGCTCAAAGTCTGCGATGCACCGAAGATCTCTCTGACTCCCTCTTCCTTTTTTCGGTGAATGTGTGTGTGCGGTTTGTTTTTGTTTTGTAGGTTTGTTTTTTTCTTCTACCCCTCCTCTCCCTGTCTCTGTTTTGCTCCGGGTTGTCCGTTTCGGTTTGTGTTTTTAATCATCTGAGGTCACGTCTATTTCCTCGGGACTCGCCTGCTTGGTGGCGATTCTCCACCGGTTAATATGGTGCGTCCCTTTTTTCTTTTGTTGGGAATCTGAGCCTTCTTCCTCCAGCTTCTGTCTTTTGAATTTCGTCCTTCGGTTCTGAAACCATACTTTTACCTGTGGATGAGATGCAGATTGGGGCGCGTTAGTTCCTCCACAGCGCCCTCCTACCTCTTCCTCCTCCGAGTGGGACTGCAGAAGTCCTGTCCCCCAGCTGCTCTCCAAAGGGCGGGCCTCCCCAAGGCCTCCCTTCTGGGAGCCGAGCTTCTGGTGCTGGCAGATAGGAAGCCTGGATCCCTACTCTTCTGGGCCCTGGCAGGGCGCTTCCCTCAGGCCAGGCGGCCCAAGGTGCAGTGCCCCCCGCTCGCCTGGCCCTGAATGGCACACCCACATCCTGCTGAGAGCAGAAGCCTTGCAAAGCATGGGAAACCCCTACACCAATAATAAGTGAGGAAAAATAAAAAGAGACAGGTCCCTAACTCCCTCCACCTAGCTAGGGCAGGGAAGGCCTCCTTCCAGGCTGCAGCAGCTTTCTTGTACAAGACCCAGTGTGCTTTGTATTTTGTCTGTTTGGGCAGCATTGCCTAAATATAGCACCTCCTCTGAAAGGCCCGGGCCCTGGGTAGGCGGTCAGGATTGACCTGAGCTTCTCTTCCTTGCCCAGGACACTTCTGCAGGTGAGCAGAAGTTGGGGGCGGGGGGGGGGGGGGGGTGGTTAGTGCTGGAAGAGGCCAGGGGGGATGGTGGGAGGCAGAGGCCTGGGGACCAACCCAGCTGTACCTTTCCAGCTAGGAAAAGAGACTCAAAAGTGAAAGCTTCTGAAAGACCTTGGGATAAAGAGGAAGTAAGAGAGAAACTGAGAAAGAGGAGACAAGAGACGGAGTGCCCTCTCTTCCTTTATCCTGACCAGCCCCAAGACCCACCAGGCCCAAGTTTCCAGCCTTGGTCACATCACTTCCCACCAGAGTGGGGCTGGCGGCCTCTTCTCCCCAGAGCAGCTGTTAGATGTCCTGGGGGAGGGGGGATAGCGCTGATGTGGGACTGGGCAGCAACCCCATCAACCCCTGGGGGCGCTGGGCAGTGTGTCCCCACTCAGCCACCAGACCAGACAGTGACATTGTCCCAGCTTCCCAGCAGGGCGGTACTACGAGGGGAAATGGTGGCGACAGCACCTCCCTTGCCCCCCGGGGCCTGTCCCATCCGGAAAGCAGCAACCCAGGCCCCAGAAGCCCACTCCGCTCCCTCCCTTTAGAAGGCCGGCCCAGGTCCCGGCTTGCTCTCCCCAATGCCCAGTCCCCCAAAGTGCCCCATGAAAAAGCCGAGCTGGAACAAGGCTGAGTTTAATTTGCTTTGAGTTTGCTAATTGAGGGGAGGACGGTTCATTTCTCCCCGGCGCTCGCCCAAGGCGCGCGTCGGTGCGCTCGGGGCTTGACACGCACACAAAGAGCCCAGGCAGCGTGGGCAGCGAGGCGGACAAAGACCACCGCGGCCTCGGCTCTCCAGGAGAAATCAGCCGGGCCGCGCCTTGTGCCGGGCCCCGCACCAACCCGCGAGGCCCTCCTCGGTTTTGTCCAGGGGGACGTTTTAAAACAAAAGCCTCGACCCCTTTGCGCCTCCCAGAAAAAGTGTTACAACTTAATCTGCCCGAAAACGTTACTGTTTGCCGGGAACTTTGACCCCGCCCTGGGGCTCCACCTACAGTAGCGATTACTGTAGCCCTAAACCCCCTCCCCGACCCCAGCAGGCCGAGCCAGGCCCGCCTCCTGGCCCTGTGGCGCCGCAGGGCTAGGTCCCCGGAGGCAACCCTTCTCTGCAGCCTTCCAGCTCAGTTCCGCTCATTTAAGGACGCACCTAGGATGTCTAGCCTCCACCTCTCGGTTCTCCGATCCCCTCGAGGAGAGTAACAGGAGCCCTCGGTGTGAACCTTGGGTCTGCAGTGGCACAGAACTCGCCCTTAACCCACTCCCGAGACCTCTCTAGACTTCAGCCCCTTGCGGGAGGGTCTCCTCCCTTTCACCTTTCTGCATTCTCCTTCTTCCTGGACCCAGCCGGGTCCCCAGATTCTAACAGAAAGTCTCACCAAGAGTGCACAGGTGTCTTAGCCAGGAGCTGTAAGTCCTGCCGAGCCAGACAGAAGGAGCTATTCAGCCCGTCTGTCCAGAGACTGGGGTGGGTCCACTCCCTTGCTGGAGCCCAGGGAAGCCAGGCACCTCAAAACTTACACATTCTGAACCAAACGTGGAACCAGTTGCCGGGTTCTTTGCCAAAGGCCCTCCCCGAGCTCCGCACTTGTGGCCTAGCTGCGTGGGGCCAGGGATGCGGGCTGGGGTCGCCGGGCGCGCGCCTCGCTCACCTGAGTTTCCGTGAGGCTGAGGCTGTGCGCCAGCTGCTTCCTCTCGGCGCCCACCACGTAGTGGTTCTTCTCGAAGGCGTGTTCCAGCCTCAGAAGCTGGGACGGGGAAAAGGCGGTTCGGATCCGCTTCGGCTTGCGGGCTAGCGCGTTGTGCAAAAGGAAGCTCTCCGGGCTTGTGTCGTTCCCTGCCGGGGACAGAGCAGAAGTCCCGTTAGAGAGGACGGTCCTGGCCGGGGCCGCGCGCTTCTCCCGAGCCGGGCTGGCGGCGCACGGCGCTCATGGCCTTCACGCAGCCGGTGCGGCTCGGCCCCTGGACACCCCGGGCCCTCCGGAGGCGCGCGAAGAGGACGCCGGCCCAGCCGCCGGGCCCGGAACACCAGGGCTGTACCTACGCGGCACCCACCCGGCAGCTGCCCCGGCGGGACAAGTCCCCAGGCTCCTGACCCCGGCGGGCTTCGCAGCCGCCCTGGCGCCACGGGCCTCACCACCTCCGCGCCCCGCGCCGGGGGCAGAGGAGCGGCAGCAGAGCCAGTCCCGGGGATTGGCGCCCAAGACCCAGAGAAACTTTCTCTTCTTTCTAACCTCGGGGAATGTTAACCCCGGAGTGGAGAGGCGGTGGGCCGCTATCCAGAGTTTTCTCGGGGACTTCATTTTAAATTATCTAAGTCTCTTCCCCTCCGGGGACGTACAGAGGACCGGCCGGGACCGAAATTTCGCCGGCGGGTGTGGCGGGTTTCCGCAGTCACTGCCTCCCAAGGAAGCGGCTTCCGCACTGCCCCGCTCCGGAGAACGAGCAGACGCGAGCGAAGGGATCGAAACCCAGGGGTTGCCGAGCTGCGGGCGTCCTATGGGACTGTGTGGGGTCCCAGAAAATCCCGGCCACTTCGGGCCTGGTGGGGACACCCAGAGCGTAGCTGGCAGAGAATGAGGAAGGGAGCCCTAAACTTTGTGAGCAAAGACCGAGGAGTTTCGGGTTCACTCGTAAAGGTGGGAAATCGATTCACTCAAAACCCAAACAAAGAAAAACCGACAGTTTAGGAGAGAATGGGGGCAAATCGGGTCCCGGGATTAGGATGAAAGGTTGTTTTTGTTTTGTTTTGTTCTGTTCTTTATTGGGGGGGGGTGGCAACCCCCGGATCTTAGGCTCTGGCAGGAACGCAAAGGGTTAATGAATGGACAAGCCACCGAGTATTGATCGGCTGTCGGGGGAGGTAAGTCTTTTCCCCCCCGGCTCCGACCGCTAAACTAATTACTCGGCCTCTTTTCTGGAGTTTTAACTTTCCTCCTACCCCCGCCCAGAGAAAAAAAACAAACAAATAAAAAAAAAATAGCAAGAAAGGAAAACACCCAAACAGATCTTTTCATCCAGCCCGTCTCCCGATCCGGTTCATTTCTTTTAAAAGAAAAACAAAATCACAAACAAAAACCAGACCGAACCTGCCTCCCCGCCGAGGACGCTCGGCGCCCCGTTTGAGCAGGTCTTGGCGAGAGCGCCGATCTACCGAGGTTACTACCCGCGCGGGTTCCAGGACCCTCCCCAGGCCTCCAAAAAGAAAAAAAGAAAAGAAAAAACAAACCCCTTGACTTTGCCCTGGGGGCGCGAGGGTCCCCTCGCCGCCCGAAGAGGGTCGGAAACTGAGAAGTCACGGGTCTAGGCTTGAAGGGGCAAGGAGTGGGCGGCGAGCTGGATCTTACGCAGTCGAAGGCGAACCTGGCGGCCCGGCCGTGGCCGTGCCCCTCGGAGCTAGGGCAGCAAGGGCATCGCGGGGGAGACGGAGAGCCTGGGTACCCCGCGGGCTCCGGGACTCTGAGGCGGCCGGCGCTCAGGGAAGGCAGTCCCAGCCTGGCTCGACCGGAGAGCCGCTCGGAGACAACGTCTCCGTGTACGTCCCTCTCGAAGGGGTCGAGCGGCCCCAGGCCAGCCCCCAAAGCGGCCGCAGCTTCGGAGACTGGGGACCAGCACCACGCCGGGCCCCTCGTCGCCCAGTTTCCGAACGGGGCGCGCGGGCCGGCGAGCTGGAGGAACCTCCTCCCGGGCCTTGCCAAGCGGCCACCCGGCGCAGGCCGAGGGCAGTGCAGGACGCGCGGCGCTCTGCAGCCCCGCGACGTGGCACGTACCTTGGAAGCGGTGGCCCAGATATCGGTAGCGGTGGATGAGCCAGGGGTAGAAGGTGGACGGGTCCCGCTGCTGCGAGGCGAAGAGGGGGTGTGGCGAGTGCGAGGAGGGCAGGGGGTGGGCGGCCAGGGCGTGCGGCGGCGGCACCGGGTGCACGGGCACCGCGGGGTTGGGCGGGTGCGAGACCGCCTCGGCGAACACCAAGTCCGGGTTGGAGTAGACGCCCCTGCCGGCGGCGGCGGCGGCGGCGGCCGAGTGGAAGCCGTTGAGGAACGGGTTTATGGGGCTGGAGTTGGCGTAGCTGAGCGCCGCGGGACGGATGGGGTCCTCAGAGCGCGAAGCGGGCAGGGGACTGTCCTTGGCCACCAGCGACTCGATGGTGAAGCAGCGCTTGGGCGCCGGCTGGAACATGCTGCGCCGAGGAGCGAGCGCCCGAGGCTCCCGGCTCCCGGCGACCGCGGCACGCTGCCTCCGCCGCCCGCTGCCCGCGGCGAGGACGGACGAGAATTGGGGACTTGTTTGTTTGGGGTGGGGGTGGG